>NC_091324.1:3504974-3567474 GCF_038502225.1 Cherax quadricarinatus
CATCACATTAATTGCACTTGTGTCCTTTTACTTTATAAATATGTGCAACACACGACAACCTACACCTAAAACACTACACACGTGTCATGCACCCAGTGATTTATATTTATTTATTCAGTGTACATCACTCAACCACTTCTTGTAGGTCCTCCAGAATTAACCAAGCTGGCAGTTACAACCAAGCTGGCAGTTACAACCAAGATGGCAGTTACAACCAAGCTGGCAGTTACAACCAAGCTGGCAGTTACAACCAAGCTGGCAGTTACAACCAAGCTGGCAGTTACAACCAAGCTGGCAGTTACAACCAAGCTGGCAGTTACAACCAAGCTGGCAGTTACAACCAAGATGGCAGTTACAACCAAGATGGCAGTTACAACCAAGCTGGCAGTTACAACCAAGCTGGCAGTTACAACCATGCTGGCAGTTACAACCAAGCTGGCAGTTACAACCAAGCTGGCAGTTACAACCAAGCTGGCAGTTACAACCAAGATGGCAGTTACAACCAAGATGGCAGTTACAACCAAGATGGCAGTTACAACCATGCTGGCAGTTACAACTAAGCTGGCAGTTACAACCAAGCTGGCAGTTACAACCAAGCTGACAGTTACAACCAAGATGGCAGTTACAACCAAGATGGCAGTTACAACCAAGATGCAGTTACAACCAAGCTGGCAGTTACAACCAAGCTGGCAGTTACAACCAAGCTGGCAGTTACAACCAAGATGGCAGTTACAACCAAGATGCAGTTACAACCAAGCTGGCAGTTACAACCAAGATGGCAGTTACAACCAAGATGGCAGTTACACCCAAGCTGGCAGTTGCAACCAAGAGGGCAGTTACAACCAAGATGGCAGTTACAACCAAGATGGCAGTTACAACCAAGTGGGCAGTTACAACCAAGCTGACAGTTACAACCAAGATGGCAATTAAAACCAAGCTGGCAGTTACAACCAAGATGGCAGTTACAACCAAGATGGCAGTTACAACCAAGATGGCAATTAAAACCAAGCTGGCAGTTACAACCAAGATGGCAGTTACAACCAAGATGGCAGTTACAACCAAGCTGGCAGTTACAACCAAGATGGCAGTTACAACCAAGAAGACAGTTACAACCAAGCTGACAGTTACAACCAAGATGGCAGTTACAACCAAGCTGACAGTTACAACCAAGAAGACAGTTACAACCAAGCTGACAGTTACAACCAAGATGGCAGTTACAACCAAGCTGACAGTTACAACCAAGATGGCAGTTACAATCAAGATGGCAGTTACAACCAAGCTGTCAGTTACAACCAAGCTGACAGTTACAACCAAGCTGACAGTTACAACCAAGAAGACAGTTACAACCAAGCTGACAGTTACAACCAAGATGGCAGTTACAACCAAGCTGACAGTTACAACCAAGATGGCAGTTACAATCAAGATGGCAGTTACAACCAAGCTGACAGTTACAACCAAGCGGGCAGTTACAACCAAGCTGACAGTTACAACCAAGATGGCAGTTACAACCAAGATGGCAGTTACAACCAAGCTGACAGTTACAACCAAGCGGGCAGTTACACCCAAGCTGACAGTTACAACCAAGCTGACAGTTACAACCAAGATGGCAGTTACAACCAAGATGGCAGTTACAACCAAGATGGCAGTTACAACCAAGCTGGCAGTTACAACCATGCTGGCAGTTACAAACAAGCGGGCAGTTACAAACAAGCGGGCAGTTACAACCAAGCCAGCAGTTACAAACAAGCGGGCAGTTACAACCAAGCGGGCAGTTACAACCAAGCAAGCAGTTACAAACAAGCGGGCAGTTACAACCAAGCGGGCAGTTACACCCAAGCAGGCAGTTACACCCAAGCAGGCAGTTACACCCAAGCAGGCAGTTACAACCAAGCCAGCAGTTACAAACAAGCGGGCAGTTACAACCAAGCGGGCAGTTACAACCAAGCCAGCAGTTACAAACAAGCGGGCAGTTACAAACAAGCGGGCAGTTACACCCAAGCAGGCAGTTACAACCAAGATGGCAGTTACAACCAAGATGGCAATTACAACCAAGCCGGCAGTTACAACCAAGATGGCAGTTACAACCAAGATGGCAATTACAACCAAGCCGGCAGTTACAACCAAGCCGGCAGCTACAACCAAGCAGGCAGTTACAACCAAGCTGGCAGTTACAACCAAGACGACAGTTACAACCAAGTGGAAAGTTACAGTATGTATAGTTGTCAGAGCCCCTTAACTGTACTGTGAATGGCTGCCAGTTTTAAACATCAACCAGTCAGGGTGAAGGGTTGACCAGACGACCTGACATTATATTTACCCTCTGATCTGGAGGACAGTCTCTCACTAGCTCCGGCTGATTACACATACTGGTCTCTCTAATATGAGTATACAAACCAACTGCACTCAGCGTACTCATTGTTCCAGACTATGGAGCTGAACTCTTCTCCAGGCTGAGGGACTGACCACCTTAAAACTACGTCTTCGAGGATGATGGACTGATTGCATCACTTTTACATAACCACTGCTTCTGTTGTCTTTGTATTTGAATGAAGAAGACTACTGTGTAGGCGAAAGGTTTCGGAATAAAGATAACTGTTGCATATATGTCTTATACTCGGCTCTCTCTCGTACAACGTTACCAGTATGGTAATTGCCCACAGTGCCGCTCTAGTGAACACACTCTAAATAATGTAACTATTGGAGATGTAAATACATGAGCACTTAAAAAAGTACTATTGGTGTTTTGTTTGCCTTTGTTTGTGTTGTTCTGTGATGGTTCCTTCACTGTTGATATCTCTGACTGTCAGGTGTCGCAAGCTTCCCGTTTGTACCTGTGTTCGTAATAACCTACACTTACAACACATGAACATGCACTTACAACACAAGCTGCACTTACAACACAACCTGCGCATACAACACAACGTGCACTTACAACACAGCACCTTGCACTTACAACACCACAGCCTGCACTTAAAACACAGCACCCTGCATTTACAGAACTACAGTCCGCACTTACAACAACAACCTGCACTTACAACACCACAATCCGCACTTACAGCACCACAGCCTGCACTTAAAACACAGCACCCTGCATTTACAACACCACAGTCCGCACTTAAAACACAACCTGCACTTACATCACAGCGCCCTGCATTTACAACACAACACCCTGCACTTACAACGCCACAGTCCGCTCTTACAAAACAACAACCTGCACTTAGAACACAACCTGCACTTAGAACACAACCTGCACTTAGAACACAACCTGCACTTAGAACACAACCTGCACTTAGAACACAGCCTGCACTTAGAACACAACCTGCACTTACAACACAACCTGCACTTACACCACCACAACCTACACTTACACCACAGCCTACAGTTGCAACATTAATAACACTACCGATAATACTTACAATGCCACCGGCATCAAATCCCCGTGTTGCAACACAGACAGACGCTCTTGCAACGCCGTCGGTAAACGTTGCAACGCCACAGGAAACACTTGCAACATCGCTAGCAACACACTCATCCATAATGGAGTGCCAGAATACCAGCCTGAAATAGCAGTGTGTTTTAAAAGTTGAATTACTAATGTGTGTGTAACGATGTAAGATCGATCCTCCTTCCGAGGTAGTGGTTAGTGACCTGTTACACTTGTGTGGTGGTCTTGGTTAATGACCTGTTGCACTTATGTGGTGGTCTTTGTTAGTGGTTAGTGACCTGTTACACTTGTGTGGTGGTCTTTGTTAGTGGTTAGTGACCTGTTGCACATGTGTGGTGGTCTTTGTTAGTGGTTAGTGGCCTGTTACACATGTTTGGTGGTCTTTGTTAGTGGTTACTGACCTGTTACGCATGTGTGGTGGTCTTTGTTAGTGGTTAGTGACCTGTTACACATGTGTGGTGGTCTTTGTTAGTGGTTAGTGACCTGTTACACATGTGTGGTGGTCTTTGTTAGTGGTTAGTGTCCTGTTACACTTGCGTGGTGGTCTTTGTTAGTGGTTAGTGACCTGTTACACTTGCGTGGTGGTCTTTGTTAGTGGTTAGTGACCTGTTACACTTGTGTGATGGTGTTTGTTAGTGGTTAGTGGCCTGTTACACTTGTGTGGTGGTCTTTGTTAGTAGTTAGTGGCCTGTTACACTTGTGTGGTGGTCTTTGTTAGTGGTTAGTGACCTGTTACACTTGTGTGATGGTGTTTGTTAGTGGTTAGTGGCCTGTTACACTTGTGTGGTGGTCTTTGTTAGTGGTTAGTGTCCTGTTACACTTGTGTGGTCTTTGTTATTGGTTAGTGACCTGTTACACTTGTGTGGTGGTCTTTGTTACTGGTTAGTGACCTATTACGCTTGTGTGGTGGTCTTTGTTAGGGGTTAGTGACCTGTTACGCTTGTGTGGTGGTCTTTGTTAGTGGTTAGTGACCTCTTACACTTGTGTGGTGGTTTTTTGTTAGTGGCTAGTGACCTGTTACACTTGTGTGGTGGTTTTTTGTTAGTGGCTAGTGACCTGTTACACTTGTGTGGTGGTCTTTGTTAGTGGTTAGTGACCTGTTACACTTGCGTGGTGGTCTTTGTTAGTGGTTAGTGACCTGTTACACTTGCGTGGTGGCCTTTGTTAGTGGTTAGTGACCTGTTACACTTGTGTGGTGGTCTTCGTTAGTGGTTAGTGACCTGTTACGCTTGCGTGGTGGTCTTTGTTAGTGGTTAGTGACCTGTTACACTTGCGTGGTGGCTTTTGTTAGTGGTTAGTGACCTGTTACACTTGCGTGGTGGTCTTTGTTAGTGGTTAGTGACCTGTTACACTTGCGTGGTGGTCTTTGTTAGTGGTTAGTGACCTGTTACACTTGCGTGGTGGTCTTTGTTAGTGGTTAGTGACCTGTTACACTTGCGTGGTGGTCTTTGTTAGTGGTTAGTGACCTGTTACACTTGCGTGGTGGCCTTTGTTAGTGGTTAGTGACCTGTTACACTTGCGTGGTGGTCTTTGTTAGTGGTTAGTGACCTGTTACACTTGTGTGGTGGTCTTCGTTAGTGGTTAGTGACCTGTTACACTTGCGTGGTGGTCTTTGTTAGTGGTTAGTGACCTGTGACAAATTTTAGAATGAAATTAATTTGCAATTAGGCTGTTATAATAATTATTCTATTATTATTATTGTTTTATATTATTATTTAATAAAGACATGGGCCGTCCCTGACCCAGGTGGTCGGTAGATGGGAAGAAACACTTTCATCATCATTCACTCCATCACTGTCTCGCCAGAGGCGTGTGTACTCTACAGTTATAAAACTGCAACGTTAACACCCCTCCTTCAGAGTGCAGGCACTGTACTTCCTTCAGAGTGCAGGCACTGTACTTCCTTCAGAGTGCAGGCACTGTACTTCCTTCAGAGTGCAGGCACTGTACTTCCTTCAGAGTGCAGGCACTGTACTTCCTTCAGAGTGCAGGCACTGTACTTCCTTCAGAGTGCAGGTACTGTACTTCCTTCAGAGTGCAGGCACTGTACTTCCTTCAGAGTGCAGGTACTGTACTTCCTTCAGAGTGCAGGCACTGTACTTCCTTCAGAGTGCAGGCACTGTACTTCCTTCAGAGTGCAGGCACTGTACTTCCTTCAGAGTGCAGGCACTGTACTTCCTTCAGAGTGCAGGCACTGTACTTCCTTCAGAGTGCAGGTACTGTACTTCCTTCAGAGTGCAGGCACTGTACTTCAGAGTGCAGGCACTGTATTTCCTTCAGAGTACATGCACTATACTTCCTTCAGAGTGCAGGCACTGTACTTCAGAGTGCAGGCATTGTATTTTCTTCAGAGTGCAGGCACTGTATTTCCTTCAGAGTGCAGGCACTATATTTCCTTCAGAGTGCAGGCATTGTACTTCCTTCAGAGTGCAGGCACTGTACTTCCTTCAGAGTGCAGGCACTATATTTACTTCAAAGTGCAGACACTGTACTTCAGAGTGCAGGCACTGTACTTCCTTCAGAGACCACTCACTGTACTTCAGAGTGCAGGCACTATACTTCCTTCAGAGTGCAGGCTCTGTATTTTCTTCAGAGTGCAGACACTGTACTTCCTTCAGAGTGCAGGCACTATACCTCCTTCAGAGCGCAGGCACTGTCCTTCCTTCAGAGCGCAGGCACTGTCCTTCCTTCAGAGTGCAGGCATTGTACTTCCTTCACAGACCAGGCACTGTACTTCAATGTGCAAGCACTATACTTCCTTCAGAGTGCAGACACTGTACTTTCTTCAGAGTGCAGGCACTATACTTCTTTCAGAGTGCAGGCACTGTCCTTTCAGAATGCGAGCACTGTACTTCCTTCAGAGTGCAAGCACTGTATTTCCTTCAGAGTGCAAGCACTATACTTCCTTCAGAGTGCAGGCACTGCCCTTCAGAGTGCAGGCACTGTATTTCCTTCAGAATGCAGGCACTGTACTTCAGAGTGCAGGCACTGTATTTCCTTCAGAGTGCAGGCACTGTATTTCATTCAGAGTGGAAGCACTGTATTTCCTTCAGAGTGCAAGCACTGTACTTCCTTGAGAGTGCAGGCACTGTACTTCCTTGAGAGTGCAGGCACTGTATTTTCTTCTTCAGAGTGCAGGCACTGTATTTCCTTCAGAGTGCAGGCACTGTCCTTCAGAGAGCAAGCACTGTATTTCCTTCGGAGTGCATGCACTATACTTCCTTCAGAGTGCAGGCATTATACTTCCTTCAGAGTGCAGGCACTGTACTTCAGAGTACAGGCACTGTATTTCTTTCAGAGTACAGGCACTATACTTCCTTCAGAGTGCAGGTACTGTCCTTCCTTCAGAGTGCGGGCACTGTACTTCCTTCAGAGTGCAGGCTCTGTATTTCCTTCAGAGTGCAGGCACTATACTTCCTTCAGAGTGCAGGCAATGTATTTCCTTCAGAGTGCAGGCACTGTACTTCCTTCAGAGTGCGGGCACTGTACTTCCTTCAGAGTGCAGGCTCTGTATTTCCTTCAGAGTGCAGGCACTATACTTCCTTCAGAGTGCAGGCAATGTATTTCCTTCAGAGTGCAGGCACTATACTTCCTTCAGAGTGCAGGCATTATACTTTCTTCAGAGTGCAGGCACTGTACTAAAGAGTGCATGCTCTGTATTTCCTTCAGAGTGCAGGCACTATACTTCCTTCAGAGTGCAGGTACTGTCCTTCCTTCAGAGTGCGGGCACTGTACTTCCTTCAGAGTGCAGGCTCTGTATTTCCTTCAGAGTGCAGGCACTATACTTCCTTCAGAGTGCAGGCAATGTATTTCCTTCAGAGTGCAGACACTGTACTTCCTTCAGAGTGCAGGCACTATACTTCCTTCAGAGTGCAGGCAATGTATTTCCTTCAGAGTGCAGGCACTATACTTCCTTCAGAGTGCAGACACTATACTTCCTTCAGATTGCATGTTCTGTTTTTCCTTCAGAGTGCAGGCACTATACTTCCTTCAGAGTGCAGGCACTATATTTACTTCAAAGTGCAGACACTGTACTTCAGAGTGCAGGCACTGTACTTCCTTCAGAGTGCAGGCACTGTACTTCCTTCAGAGTGCAGGCACTATATTTACTTCAAAGTGCAGACACTGTACTTCAGAGTGCAGGCACTGTACTTCCTTCAGAGACCACTCACTGTACTTCAGAGTGCAGGCACTATACTTCCTTCAGAGTGCAGGCAATGTATTTCCTTCAGAGTGCAGACACTGTACTTCCTTCAGAGTGCAGGCACTATACTTCCTTCAGAGTGCAGGCACTATACTTCCTTCAGAGTGCAGGCACTGTACTTCCTTCAGAGTGCAGACACTATACTTCCTTCAGATTGCATGTTCTGTTTTTCCTTCAGAGTGCAGGCACTATACTTCCTTCAGAGTGCAAGCACTGTACTTCCTTCAGAGTGCAAGCGCTGTACTTCCTTCAGAGTGCAAGCGCTGTACTTCCTTCAGAGTGCAGGCACTGTACTTCAGAGTGCAGACACTGTACTTCCTTCAGAGTGCAAGCACTGTACTTCCTTCAGAGTGCAAGCGCTGTACTTCCTTCAGAGTGCAGGCACTGTACTTCAGAGTGCAGGCACTGTACTTCCTTCAGAGTGCAGGTACTGTTCTTCAGAGCGCAGACACTGTACTTCCTTCAGAGTGCAAGCACTGTACTTCCTTCAGAGTGCAAGCGCTGTACTTCCTTCAGAGTGCAAGCGCTGTACTTCCTTCAGAGTGCAGGTACTGTACTTCAGAGTGCAGACACTGTACTTCCTTCAGAGTGCAAGCACTGTACTTCCTTCAGAGTGCAAGCGCTGTACTTCCTTCAGAGTGCAGGCACTGTACTTCCTTCAGAGTGCAAGCACTGTACTTCCTTCAGAGTGCAGGCACTGTACTTCAGAGTGCAGGCACTGTACTTCCTTCAGAGTGCAAGCGCTGTACTTCCTTCAGAGTGCAAGCACTGTACTTCCTTCAGAGTGCAGGCACTGTACTTCAGAGTGCAGGCACTGTACTTCCTTCAGAGTGCAGGCACTGTACTTCCTTCAGAGTGCAGACACTGTACTTCCTTCAGAGTGCAAGCACTGTACTTCCTTCAGAGTGCAAGCACTGTACTTCCTTCAGAGTGCAAGCACTGTACTTCCTTCAGAGTGCAAGCGCTGTACTTCCTTCAGAGTGCAGGCACTGTACTTCCTTCAGAGTGCAAGCACTGTACTTCCTTCAGAGTGCAAGCACTGTACTTCCTTCAGAGTGCAAGCGCTGTACTTCCTTCAGAGTGCAAGCACTGTACTTCCTTCAGAGTGCAGGCACTGTACTTCCTTCAGAGTGCAGGCCTTGTACTCACCACCTCCAGGATTCGAGTCCTTCTAACCGGTATTATTATTATTATTATTATTATTATTATTATTATTATACTCACGGGAAATGCTAAATCCGTTGGGGTCACGCAGCGTCCTGGGGAACTGGAAATTATCAAGTTTAATCCAAGGTAGGAGAGGGTTGACCCAGTTTCCTGACGGAAGATGTGACGGTAACACTTAAAGAACTTGTCCTTATTGCACTATGCTGTAGGATTTAGTTATGTTGTCAACTGTATGAACGTCAGAGCTTATATATCAATGTGTCTATACTACATTGTTATAGAATATATATTTTTATTTATATATATTTTTTGTGGTTAGAAACTAGTGTAACGGTATTTTATTCTGATTATTTTATTCTAGTTTATTTCTACGTGAGATGTTGGTATGGTTGTTATAGGTACCTCTTACGTGTGTTGTATTCTACCAGTACATTATCGTATTATTTAGCTTATTACGATACCTAGGATTTTATTCTCGGTTTTGGTGCGTTGACCTTGTTTCGTGGCTCAGCTTTAAGGCCGCACTCACTTATTTCGTTTACATGGTAGGAAATTTGAAGCTTATGGAAGCCAGTGTGTGACCTAACCTCACCTTCAGTAACATCTCTGCCATCATGGAGAGTGTGTCTCTCCGTCCTGCTGCTCCTCACCTCACTCCTGCTGTGGTTCCTTCAAATGTAGTAGTACGCATGTTTTAGGCGAAGTAAATTATGTGTCGGGTTTTACTGTGAATTTGTACTCATAGATGTTAGCTAGAATATGAAAGTTCTTGCTTTGAGGAATGAATCTTTACAAACTTCTGGTGTATCTATAACCGTGAACTTAGTTCATGATAACATCGTTATATCGGTTTCTACGCCTTTTTGTAGTCTGGGATTCATGAGGAACTGGACACATGTGCAACATCTGGGTATCTTTATTTGAAGACGTTTCACCAGTGGCTTTATCAATTCAATACAGAGATGATATTCAACAAGATCAGATGAGGAAATGAGCCCCTGCGCTTGCAGAACTTTATTCATAAGACAGAAGATGAGGTAATCAGTCCCACAGTCGGTGTTCAGTACCTTAGTCTTGATGAATCTGAAGCATAGACAGGAAGATGGACTCTTGTATACTGGAGTCAGATGAGGGGCAGCAGTTGAAGCCCCATCACGGGTATTAGGGGCCCCATCATTATCAGGTCACTCCCAAGTGTTAGGCATCACTATATTTCATATTCATGAACACCGGCTATAAGGCTGAGGGTCTGAGTTCCTCATCAAATATCGTCTAATACCTTCTCTCTAATGACTTTATGAAACCCCTGGTTGGCGAAACAGCTTCAAAATAAAGATACCCAGGTGTTGCATGTGTGTCTAGTTCCTCATGTTGTCAGTACTGTATACCGACAATACTGATCATTCCGGAGCTTAAGCTTAGTGACTGTGTTATGGTGGTCGTTCACCGGTAGTGTGCTACCTGTCAGTTAAAAACAGTAGGGGAGTTAGTAGATGGGGAGATGGAGGTTTTGGGTAGATGGTCGCTATCTCTTAACTCGGAGTTTCCCAGGAAAACTGCTGTGAGCAGTGTGGCTGCTGTACAGTGCTGCCCTCTCTATACTGCTGTCCTCTCTACACTGATATGTAGATACTAACTGGTGTTTGGTACACAGTTTGTATCCATCATTCTGTGTCATGTATGACAGTCACAGTAGGTACCTATAGTTGACTACTACTCACTTTTGTAAAAGCATTCTGCTTACATAATGTACAGTAATAAATCCCATTGTAAATATTAAAGTTTATGTTGTGTACATTACTAGATATACATTACTAGATTAGATTTACATTACTAGATTTGTGATGTTTTAAATGAATAATTTGATGAAATTCCCTAGACACAGTTTCGATGACAGTAGATTTCACCTTCCTGGACTTCAGTGTGACTTGCTGAAAGTACTCCGTGCGATAACTTAGCAAGTTCATGATTCTGATGTCAGATACAAGGAGACAGATACAACTAATGTGACATTTCATTGTGGCAACGTTTCGCTAACATTTTGTCGGTAATTCTACCATATTTCATATCAGGAAACATGACGAGTGTTTCCTGACGCGGGTCTTGGTCATGTGATGACCAGCAGCTGGAGTTTTCGGGCATCTGACCGAGGCCTTCCTCTGGCTTACTAGTTCACACTTTTAAAAATTGTGGTTATAAATATAACCGTTAGGGCTTTTGTAGTAGCTCTGGCAGCCCTAATACATTCTTCCTCTGGACGTGTCTAGTCTAGCTCGTGTCGGTGACTCACATTTCCCGAGTGTTGGTAGAGTGTAATGCACAGTCATCATTTAAATTGTCGGAAACAATACGTAACAATATGTACTGTGCGAAGCGGGACTGGCCAGCGTACCGTCCATAGGAGTAAAGACTAGTACAACGTTTCGCTCTATTGTAGAGCTTTTTATAAAGCGCTTCAGAAAGCGAAGCGTAGTTACAGCAAGCTTGCACCAAACCTGTCATTTTTTTTAACAAGTTTAAGAGAGTCGTGGTAATGTTTTGTCCACCAGGAAACATGTGATAGTCTCCCGTAATCTGTACGCTTCCTGCCTCGGGACGGGTGATGCCATGAGTATACGCTTTAACACACAGCTTTCTTTTCGTAGGTAGGTGGCGCCTGTTGTATTCTGTCCACGTCTGTGCTGTGAGCGGCATTCAGAGTCTGCAATACCCGAGGTAACTCACCCTCCACAACCTGTTGCTGGATCAACTTGCGTGTTACAGACAAATGCGAAAGCCATCGACGAGTTTCAGAAGAAGCTTCGAGGGTTTCGCTTTTGTGTAGAGCTTTACCCAGTCATCGTACCTGATAAAGCTCAACAGAGAGCACTGCACACCATGTTGTTGCTACGTGGTGTGCAGACGACTTCCTCATAAATATTAAGATCCACACTGGCTTCCATGGCGACGGTGTGCAATCTTGTGTCACCTTCCTATTGCACTCTCCCGGCCAACGCCGAGAAACTTGCGTCAGAGCAACACTTAACTAAACAATGTTTCGCTCAGAGGTAAGGTTTTACAAGTCACCTTTGTGAGAAACGTTGTCTAATAAAGACTCGCACCGCTGCGTTTATATTAACTCTTCTGTCGGCATTTTGCCAGCCACTGACTACATTTTGCTGGTCGCCAGACTACCTGGAGTCTACCTGGAGTCTACCTGGAGGGTATTCTGGAGATCAACGCCCCCCGCGGCCGGGTCCATGACCAGGCCTCCCGGTGGTTCAGGGCCTGATCAACCAGACTGTTACTGCTTATCAGTAAAGCACTCGATAAGCTATCACCCTTTGACTATTATTATTATTATTATTATTATTATTATTATTATTATTATTATTATTATTATTATTATTATTATTATTATTATTATTATTATATATCGTGTGGCAGGTGTATTCAATTGTGGAAGATGATGCAGACGTACTGCAGTGCACTGCTACCCGAAAATGTTGATATGAAGATTGAATTGCACAAGTGTGTTAGCCTAATGTTTGTTCGAGGTGTTGAGGCTGATGCGGGCGATGGGCGAGGCTAAACTGAAAAACTCTGTTCTTCAGAGTCCGTAATTGTAATTAGAGCTGCTTTTAGACGCTCAACTGGTATAGTTCTCATCATCAGTGTTGGGGGCAGCACGCTTTTAGTCCATATGATGCAAGACAGTAGTCCTATGCATCACAAAGGCATTTTTTTTGTTATTAAGACATGTGCAACACCTGGGTATCTTCAGTGGACTGATAAAGCCCTGTTGGGCTATATGTCTCGCAAATAAAGACATCCAGTGTTGTACATAATTTAATCATCAACAAAAGCAAGGTTTGTGTAATGCACAGGACCACTGTCTCATATCTTATGATATTAATGATAACGCATTCGCCGGGAATGATGTCCTGACAAGGGTCTTTTTATAAATATGTCTCGTCACTAGCTTCTTAAGGAATGTTGGAACTGGTACAAGTGGGGGACTGTTTACAACTCCATGACAGGGCAACCTTATGGTGAGGGTCTCGTGTGTTCAGTACAAGTGGTGTGGCTGTTAGCTAGATTCGTTGAAGACGACAGTTCTGTTGCTGTCTTCAGTCCCAAGTGTAGGACGGTGCAATTCATCTCAAATTCACAAGCTTGTCAGCTACTTTCCTCACTCACCCGGAGCTCACGGAGAGTAGCAGAGAGGATGGTGCAGCTGAAGTCAGGATTATATGTCTGGAGTGTAAAATCCAGGTTCATGGAGCCACCCTCCGTGAGTTGAAGACAGAGCTCTGGAGTGACTCTGGAGGTCTGTTCTACTCTTTCTGAGAAGTGAGGTGATACAGGGGTATGAGAAAGGGAGGGCTTACATGGCAGTGGAGAGGTAAAATAGCAATAGTGGTTATCAAGTGTCGGTGGGGGATGTTAGTGGAGATCAAATTTGCTGGCCATGGAGATAGATAATGGTCAGGTTTGACCTGCGGAAGATGTGCTATACGCTTCAAGGTTTTCTCTTTCTTGGCCTTGAATATTAATATAGCAGAATATAAAAGGTGTTCAGTCCCTTAGCAACATTAAAGTGCTCCGCTATGTGGATATTTTGGTCACTATATCATGACGACATGATGTCCAGAGACTCGGGGATGATCTTAACGTGGTGGAGCCGGTGATTCAATTTACATTAGAGGAAGAGAAGGACTGCCTATCTTTCCTGAACTTCTTCAACATTAGAAAAAAAAATAGCTTTCTTTACAAAGGTTACTGAAAATCTCTTAGCTGAAATGATTTAGCTTATTATTATTCTTCCTATCATAGCATGACTATTAAGAGATGACTTCTTACCAACTTCTTTCTCAGAGATATTAGAATATGTAGCACTGACTTCCTGAACGAGGAAGTCTCCTACACTTGCCGACGGAAGATCACTATAACTTCCACCAAACTTTTGAATATGGAAGAAGACGCATAAGTATAGTAAGTACTTAATAAGCAACATATTAACGGATACAAGTTCACCTAGAAAAGTTAGCATATGAGAGGTTTTTACAAAGTAGAAGTGATACAAGGAGGGAGGAGTATATGGAGAGAAACAGAGAGAGCCTAGGAAAAGAATGGATTTGTTAGTTAAAAATAGGAGAGGAGAGTTATTAAATGGAGAGTTAGAGGTATTGGGAAGATGGAGGGAATATTTTGAGGAATTGTTAAATGTTGATGAAGATAGGGAAGCTGTAATTTCGTGTATAGGGCAAGGAGGAATGACATAGGAATGAGGAAGAACCAGTTGTGAGTTTGGGGAAAGTGCGTGGCGCAGTGAGTAGAATGAAAGAGAGTAAAGCAGCTGGGACTGATCGGATAAAGATAGAAATGTTAAAAGCAGGTGAGGATATAGTTTTGAAGTGGTTAGTGTTTTTATTTAATAAATGTGTGGAAGAGGGTAATGTACCTAGGTATTGGCAGAGAGCGTGCATAGTTCCTTTGTATAAAGGCAAAGGGGACAAAAGAGAGTGTAAAAATTATAGGGGAATAAGTCTGTTGAGTATACCTGGTAAAGTGTGTGGTAGTTATTATTGAAGGAATTATGAGTAAGACGAAGAATAGGATAGCAGATGAACAAGGAGGCTTTAGGAAAGGTAGGAGGTGTGTAGACCAAGTGTTTACAGTGAAACACATAGGTATTTGGACAAAGGTAAAGAAGTTTTTGTGGCATTTATGGATTTGGAAAAGGCATATGATAGGGTGAATAGGGGGCAATGTGGCAGATGTTGCAAATGTATGGAATGAGAGGTAGGTTATTGAAGGCATTGAAAAGTTTTTACGAGGATAGCGAGACTCAAGTTAGAGTATGAAGGAGAGAGGAAGATTATTTCACAGTAAAAGTAGGCATTAGACAGGGATGTGTGATGTCACCGTGGTTGTTCAATATATTTATAGATGGAGTAGTTAGAGAAGTGAATGCTCTGGTGTTGGCAAGAGGTGTGGGGTTAGAAGATAAAGAATCTAACACTAAGTGGGAGTTGTCACAGTTGCTCTTTGCTGATGACACTGTGCTTTTGGGAGATTCTGAAGAGAAGTTGCAGAGGTTGGTTGATGAGTTTGGTAGGGTGTGTAAAAGAAGGAAGTTAAAAGTGAATATAGGAAAGGTGATGAGGATAAAAAAATAAGATAATGGAAGATTGGATATCAGATTGGAGGGAGAGAGTCTGGAGGAGGTGAATGTGTTGAGATAGTAGGGAGTGGACGTGTCATAAGATGGGTCTGTGAAGGATGAGGTGAATCATAGAATAGACTAGGGGAAAAAGGTGAGTGGTGCACTGAAGAGTCTGTGGAGACAAAGAACTTTATCCATGAAGGCAAAGAAGGAAATGTATGAGAGTATAGTTATACCAACACACTTGTATGGATGTGAGGCATGGGTTGTGAATGTTGTAACAAGGAGAAGGCTGGAGGTAGTGGAGATGTCATGTCTGAGGGCAATGTGTGGTGTGAATATAATGCAGAGAATCCATAGTTTGGAGATTAGGAGGAGGTGTGGGATTTCCAAAACTATTATATAGAGGGGTGAAGAGGGGTTGTTGAGGTGGTTCGGACATGTAGAGAGAATGGAACGAAATAGAATGACTTCGAGAGTATACAAATCTGTAGTGGAGGGAAGGCGGGGTAGGGGTCGGATGAAGAGAGGAGATAAAGGAGGTTTTGTGTGCAAGGTGCTTGGACTTACAGCAAGCGTGCATGAGCGTGTTAGACAGGAACGAATGGAGGCAAATGGTTTTTAGGACTTGACGTGCTGTTGGAGTGTAAGAAATGTAACATTTATGAAGATTCAGGGAAACGGCAGGCCGGACTTGAGTCCTGGAGATGGGAAATACAGTGTCTGGACTCTGAAGGAGGGGTGTTAATGTTGCAGTTTTACAACTGTAGTGTAAGCATCCCTCTGGCAAGACAGTGATGGAGTGAATGATGAAAGTTTTTCTTTTTCGGGCCCCCCTGCCTTGGTGGGAAACGGCCGATGTGTTAATAAACAAAAAAGTTCACTTACTGCGTCAACAGTAAAACAATGCTTAAGTGGTGCATAGGAACAGTGTCTCACATCCTATGGAATGGTAACGGCCTGTACTCAATGCTGAGACAGAGCTACACCAGCAGCAAGTATTGAATGCAGCTGTAATTATGACAACAGAACAGAGAGGCTTTCAATCTAGCCTTGCCCGTCGCCCACACCATACTCTAGAAAAGAAACAAACATCAGTTTAACACACTTGTATAGATCAACCTTCATATCAACATTCCCGGGCTGTGGAACACTGCAGTAACCTGCCAGACTTTCCACTCTTGAATACATGACCCATTGTCCCGTTATTATCTGTCACACTGTCCTCCCTACATTAACACACACACACACACACACACACACACACACACACACACATATATATATATATATATATATATATATATATATATATATCAGCACTGCGACTAGCCAAGGACTCGAACCCATGCTGCTTTGGCCTGCTTCATGGTGGGCGAAAACTCATGACGCCGTAATCCATTGGGCCATACAATCCTTAAGAGTAGCGCATCCAGCGGAACTGGATGCTGTACTCGTGAGGCGCAGCTGTGAGAGTGTGAGGAGCAGCTGTGAGAGTGTGAGGCGCAGCTGTGAGAGTGTGAGGCGCAGCTTTGAGAGTGAGGCGCAGCTTTGAGAGTGAGGCGCAGCTGTCTCACTGCTTCCCAGAATTAATTTTAACCGTGACGAACAAACACTAGCAGTGAAAGGTACAATACCGTGGTTGTAATAATACTGTGGTTGGAACAATGACGTGGTTGGAACAAAACTTGACTGGAACAATACTGTGGCTAGAACAATACCGTAGTTGAAATAATACCGTGACTGTAAGAATATCGTGATGGGAACAATGCCGTGGTTGGAACAATACTTTGACTGGAATAATACCGTGGTTGGAACAATACTATGGCTAGAACAATACCATAGTTGAAATAATACCGTGACTGTAAGAATATCGTGACTGGAACAATACGTGGCTGGTACAATACCGTGGCTGGAACAATGCCGTGGTTTGAATAATACCGTTATAAGAATATCGTGGCTGGAACACTACCATGGCTGGAATAATACCATGGCTGGAGCAATACCATGGCTGGAACAATACCATGGCTGGAACAATACCATGACTGGAATAATACCATGGCTGGAGCAATACCATGGCTGGAACAATACTATGGCTGGAACAATACCATGGCTGGAACAATACTATGGCTGGAACAATACCATGGCTGGAACAATACCATGACTGGAATAATACCATTGCTGGAACAATTCACAATTATCCCACACTATAGAGAGGGGCTTCCAACGATGTTTCGGTCCACTTCTGGTCTGTTTTCTGATACTTTTGATACCTGACGTCTTTCAACTTTCCCCTCATCTGCTTCTACAAGTTATGGTTATACCAACAAGGTGCAGATAATGACAGATATGCAGCTTTATGACATATATTCAAATGAACGTTTCGCTACGAGTGGCTTGTTCAGTATTGATGCAGAGATGACTAAAGCAACACTAATATATAGTTCATGTTGATGTAGGTTTGCCAGGACAGATCCTGGTCTGAGTCTTCTCCATGTGGAGATCCGGCACTCATGTATAGTGAGATGGTCAGGTGAAACAGAGTAGAAGGGCAAGTTAGGCAGTGTGTGTGTGTGTGTTGGTGTCGTGTGACGGTAGCGACCAGGTTGCACAACAGTGCTATAGTATACACTGGGCTACCAGTTATTAACTCATTCATCAGTATTGAAGATTTATACGTAAGCGGCAGCAGGACGACCCAGTCATAAATTCAACATCTTAGGATATTGATACAGGGAATTCTTTAATGATTGCCTGACCTACATGCATGACCTACTTACACTAGTGGATTTGTCCAATGGTGACTCCGCGTCCTGCTGCTTCTACTCACCTGACTGAAATATGTAAGCCACCTAGCCACCTCTCCGAGTATATGCTGTACTTTTTTCAAGATTGTTGGGATGATCACATCGACTCCAGGCCGAGGGACTGATTACCTCAAACTCTTCATCTTTCTCTGTTCTCTGCATTGGACTGATAAAGCCACTGTGTGGCCTAACGCTTTCACAATATACTCAAATGTTGCGTGTCATTTTTATCAACTTATCTCTATACCATAAGTATGCATGCAGTTGCTATGGTTAAAACGTAATTATGCAACACAGAAGCAGCCAGAGACACCTAATGAAGTGGGGTGATGCTGGAATTAGTTACCCGTGAAAATGACTTATACAGAGGTTACCATGGTAACTGACTTGAACACCATCCCACAGAAATCGGGCAGCTTTATCATCATCACTGTATAATCCTCCGGGTTTAGCGCTTCCCCCTTGATTATAATAATAATAATTTATCATCATCAGATATTCGGTAAAGCAGCTGCTGGTCAGGGGGAACACTGCGGTCACCTGACTCACAACAACGTGCACTGCGGTCACCTGACTCACAACAACGTACACTGCGGTCACCTGACTCACAACAACGTACACTGCGTTCACCTGACTCACAACAACGTGCACTGCGGTCACCTGACTCACAACAACGTGCACTGCGGTCACCTGACTCACAACAACGTACACTGCGGTCACCTGACTCACAACAACGTGCACTGCGGTCTCCTGACTCACAACAACGTACACTGCGGTCTCCTGACTCACAATAACGTGCACTGCGGTCACCTGACTCACAACAACGTGCACTGCGGTCACCTGACTCACAACAACGTGCACTGCGGTCACCTGACTCACAACAACGTACACTGCCGTCACCTGACTCACAACAACGTACAGTGCGGTCACCTGACTCGCAACAACGTACACTGCCGTCACCTGACTCACAACAACGTGCACTGCGGCCACCTGACTCACAACGTGCACTGCCGTCACCTGACTCACAACAACGTGCACTGCGGTCACCTGACTCACAACAACGTACACTGCCGTCACCTGACTCACAACGTACACTGCCGTCACCTGACTCACAACAACGTACGCTGCCGTCACCTGACTCACAACGTACACTGCCGTCACCTGACTCACAACAACGTACGCTGCCGTCACCTGACTCACAACAACGTACGCTGCCGTCACCTGACTCACAACAACGTACACTGCCGTCACCTGACTCACAACAACGTACACTGCCGTCACCTGACTCACAACAACGTGCACTGCGGTCACCTGACTCACAACGTACACTGCCGTCACCTGACTCACAACGTACACTGCCGTCACCTGACTCACAACAACGTACACTGCCGTCACCTGACTCACAACAACGTACACTGCCGTCACCTGACTCACAACAACGTACACTGCCGTCACCTGACTCACAACAACGTACACTGCCGTCACCTGACTCACAACAACGTACAGTGCGGCCGCCTGACTCACAACGTGCAGTGTCGTCACCTGACTCACAACAACGTACACTGCCGTCACCTGACTCACAACAACGTACACTGCCGTCACCTGACTCACAACGTAGAGTGCCGTCACCTGACTCACAACAACGTACAGTGCCGTCACCTGACTCACAACGTGCACTGCCGTCACCCGACTCACAACAACGTACACTGCCGTCACCCGACTCACAACAACGTACACTGCCGTCACCCGACTCACAATGTACACTGCCGTCACCCGACTCCCAACAACGTACACTGCCGTCACCTGACTCACAACGTGCACTGCCGTCACCTGACTCACAACAACGTACACTGCCGTCACCTGACTCACAACAACGTACACTGCCGTCACCTGACTCACAACAACGTACACTACCGTCACCTGACTAACAACAACGTGCACTGCGGTCACCTGACTCACAACAACGTACACTGCCGTCACCTGACTCACAACGTACACTGCCGTCACCTGACTCACAACGTACACTGCCGTCACCTGACTCACAACAACGTACACTGCCGTCACCTGACTCACAACAACGTACACTGCCGTCACCTGACTCAACGTACACTGCCGTCACCTGACTCACAACAACGTACAGTGCGGCCGCCTGACTCACAACGTGCAGTGTCGTCACCTGACTCACAACAACGTACACTGCCGTCACCTGACTCACAACAACGTACACTGCCGTCACCTGACTCACAATGTACACTGCCGTCACCCGACTCCCAACAACGTGCACTGCGGTCACCTGACTCACAACGTACACTGCCGTCATCTGACTCACAACAACGTACAGTGCCGTCACCTGACTCACAACAACGTACAGTGCCATCACCTGACTCACAACGTAGAGTGCCGTCACCTGACTCACAACAACGTACAGTGCCGTCACCTGACTCACAACGTGCACTGCCGTCACCCGACTCACAACAACGTACACTGCCGTCACCCGACTCACAACAACGTACACTGCCGTCACCCGACTCACAATGTACACTGCCGTCACCCGACTCCCAACAACGTACACTGCCGTCACCTGACTCACAACGTGCACTGCCGTCACCTGACTCACAACAACGTACACTGCCGTCACCTGACTCACAGCAACGTACACTGCCGTCACCTGACTCACAGCAACGTACACTGCCGTCACCTGACTCACAACAACGTACATTGTCGTCACCTGACTCACAACAACGTACACTGCCGTCACCTGACTCACAACGTACACTGCCGTCACCTGACTCACAACAATGTACACTGCCGTCACCTGACTCACAACAACGTACACTGCCGTCATCTGACTCACAACGTACACTGCCGTCATCTGACTCACAACGTACACTGCGGTCACCTGACTCACAACGTACACTGCGGTCACCTGACTCACAACGTGCACTGCCGTCACCTGACTCACAACAACGTGCACTGCCGTCACCTGACTCACAACAACGTGCACTGCGGCCACCTGACTCACAACGTGCAGTGCCGTCACCTGACTCACAACAACGTACACTGCCGTCACCTGACTCACAACAACGTACACTGCCGTCACCTGACTCACAACAACGTACACTGCCGTCACCCGACTCCCAACAACGTGCACTGCGGTCACCTGACTCACAACGTACACTGCCGTCACCTGACTCACAATAACGTACACTGCCGTCACCTGACTCACAACAACGTACAGTGCCGTCACCTGACTCACAACAACGTACAGTGCCGTCACTTGACTCACAACAACGTAGAGTGCCGTCACCTGACTCACAACAACGTACAGTGCCGTCACCTGACTCACAACGTGCACTGCCGTCACCTGACTCACAACAACGTACAGTGCCGTCACCTGACTCACAACGTGCACTGCCGTCACCTGACTCACAACGTACAGTGCCGTCACCTGACTCACAACAATGTACAGTGCCGTCACCTGACTCACAACAACGTAGAGTGCCGTCACCTGACTCACAACAACGTACAGTGCCGTCACCTGACTCACAATGTACACTGCCGTCACCCGACTCCCAACAACGTACACTGCTGTCACCTGACTCACAACGTGCACTGCCGTCACCTGACTCACAACAACGTATACTGCCGTCACCTGACTCACAGCAACGTACACTGCCGTCACCTGACTCACAACAACGTACATTGTCGTCACCTGACTCGCAACAACGTACACTGCCGTCACCTGACTCACAACGTACACTGCCGTCACCTGACTCACAACGTACACTGCCGTCACCTGACTCACAACAACGTACACTGCCGTCATCTGACTCACAACGTACACTGCCGTCATCTGACTCACAACGTACACTGCGGTCACCTGACTCACAACGTACACTGCGGTCACCTGACTCACAACAACGTGCACTGCGGTCACCTGACTCACAACAACGTGCACTGCGGTCACCTGACTCACAACAACGTACAGTGCGGTCACCTGACTCACAACAACGTACACTGCGGTCACCTGACTCACAACAACGTACACTGCCGTCATCTGACTCACAATGTACACTGCGGTCACCTGACTCACAACAACGTGCACTGCGGTCACCTGACTCACAACAACGTGCACTGCCGTCATCTGACTCACAACAACGTACAGTGCGGTCACCTGACTCGCAACAACGTGCACTGCCGTCACCTGACTCACAACAACGTACACTGTCGTTATCTGACTCACAACGTACACTGCGGTCACCTGACTCACAACAACGTACACTGTCGTTATCTGACTCACAACGTACACTGTCGTCACCTGACTCACAACAACATACAGTGCCGTCACCTGACTCGCAACAACGTGCACTGCGGTCACCTGACTCACAACAACGTACACTGCGGTCACCTGACTCACAACAACGTACACTGCGGTCACCTGACTCACAACAACGTACACTGTCGTCACCTGACTCACAAAAACGTACACTGCGGTCACCTGACTCACAACAACGTACACTGCGTTCACCTGACTCACAACAACGTGCACTGCGGTCACCTGACTCACAACAACGTGCACTGCGGTCACCTGACTCACAACAACGTACACTGCGGTCACCTGACTCACAACAACGTGCACTGCGGTCTCCTGACTCACAACAACGTACACTGCGGTCTCCTGACTCACAATAACGTGCATTGCGGTCACCTGACTCACAACAACATACACTGCGGTCACCTGACTCACAACAACGTGCACTGCGGTCACCTGACTCACAACAACGTGCACTGCGGTCACCTGACTCAAAACAACGTACACTGCCGTCACCTGACTCACAACAACATACACTGCCGTCACCTGACTCACAACAACGTACACTGCCGTCACCTGACTCACAACAACGTGCACTGCGGTCACCTGACTCACAACGTGCACTGCCGTCACCTGACCCACAACAACGTGCACTGCGGTCACCTGACTCACAACAACGTACACTGCCGTCACCTGACTCACAACAACGTACACTGCCGTCACCTGACTCACAACGTACACTGCCGTCACCTGACTCACAACAACGTACGCTGCCGTCACCTGACTCACAACGTACACTGCCGTCACCTGACTCACAACAACGTACGCTGCCGTCACCTGACTCACAACAACGTACGCTGCCGTCACCTGACTCACAACAACGTACACTGCCGTCACCTGACTCACAACAACGTACACTGCCGTCACCTGACTCACAACAACGTGCACTGCGGTCACCTGACTCACAACAACGTACACTGCCGTCACCTGACTCACAACGTACACTGCCGTCACCTGACTCACAACAACGTACACTGCCGTCACCTGACTCACAACAACGTACACTGCCGTCACCTGACTCACAACAACGTACACTGCAGTCACCTGACTCACAACAACGTACACTGCCGTCACCTGACTCACAACAACGTACAGTGCGGCCGCCTGACTCACAACGTGCAGTGTCGTCACCTGACTCACAACAACGTACACTGCCGTCACCTGACTCACAACAACGTACACTGCCGTCACCTGACTCACAACGTAGAGTGCCGTCACCTGACTCACAACAACGTACAGTGCCGTCACCTGACTCACAACGTGCACTGCCGTCACCCGACTCACAACAACGTACACTGCCGTCACCCGACTCACAACAACGTACACTGCCGTCACCCGACTCACAATGTACACTGCCGTCACCCGACTCCCAACAACGTACACTGCCGTCACCTGACTCACAACGTGCACTGCCGTCACCTGACTCACAACAACGTACACTGCCGTCACCTGACTCACAACAACGTACACTGCCGTCACCTGACTCACAACAACGTACACTACCGTCACCTGACTAACAACAACGTGCACTGCGGTCACCTGACTCACAACAACGTACACTGCCGTCACCTGACTCACAACGTACACTGCCGTCACCTGACTCACAACGTACACTGCCGTCACCTGACTCACAACAACGTACACTGCCGTCACCTGACTCACAACAACGTACACTGTCGTCACCTGACTCACAACAACGTACACTGCCGTCACCTGACTCACAACAACGTACAGTGCGGCCGCCTGACTCACAACGTGCAGTGTCGTCACCTGACTCACAACAACGTACACTGCCGTCACCTGACTCACAACAACGTACACTGCCGTCACCTGACTCACAATGTACACTGCCGTCACCCGACTCCCAACAACGTGCACTGCGGTCACCTGACTCACAACGTACACTGCCGTCATCTGACTCACAACAACGTACAGTGCCGTCACCTGACTCACAACAACGTACAGTGCCATCACCTGACTCACAACGTAGAGTGCCGTCACCTGACTCACAACAACGTACAGTGCCGTCACCTGACTCACAACGTGCACTGCCGTCACCCGACTCACAACAACGTACACTGCCGTCACCCGACTCACAACAACGTACACTGCCGTCACCCGACTCACAATGTACACTGCCGTCACCCGACTCCCAACAACGTACACTGCCGTCACCTGACTCACAACGTGCACTGCCGTCACCTGACTCACAACAACGTACACTGCCGTCACCTGACTCACAGCAACGTACACTGCCGTCACCTGACTCACAGCAACGTACACTGCCGTCACCTGACTCACAACAACGTACATTGTCGTCACCTGACTCACAACAACGTACACTGCCGTCACCTGACTCACAACGTACACTGCCGTCACCTGACTCACAACAATGTACACTGCCGTCACCTGACTCACAACAACGTACACTGCGGTCACCTGACTCACAACAACGTGCACTGCCGTCACCTGACTCACAACAACGTGCACTGCCGTCACCTGACTCACAACAACGTGCACTGCGGCCACCTGACTCACAACGTGCAGTGCCGTCACCTGACTCACAACAACGTACACTGCCGTCACCTGACTCACAACAACGTACACTGCCGTCACCTGACTCACAACAACGTACACTGCCGTCACCTGACTCCCAACAACGTGCACTGCCGTCACCTGACTCACAACGTACACTGCCGTCACCTGACTCACAACAACGTACAGTGCCGTCACCTGACTCACAACAACGTACAGTGCCGTCACCTGACTCACAACAACGTACAGTGCCGTCACTTGACTCACAACAACGTAGAGTGCCGTCACCTGACTCACAACAACGTACAGTGCCGTCACCTGACTCACAACGTGCACTGCCGTCACCTGACTCACAACAACGTACAGTGCCGTCACCTGACTCACAACGTGCACTGCCGTCACCTGACTCACAACAACGTACAGTGCCGTCACCTGACTCACAACAATGTACAGTGCCGTCACCTGACTCACAACAACGTAGAGTGCCGTCACCTGACTCACAACAACGTACAGTGCCGTCACCTGACTCACAATGTACACTGCCGTCACCCGACTCCCAACAACGTACACTGCTGTCACCTGACTCACAACGTGCACTGCCGTCACCTGACTCACAACAACGTACACTGCCGTCACCTGACTCACAGCAACGTACACTGCCGTCACCTGACTCACAACAACGTACATTGTCGTCACCTGACTCGCAACAACGTACACTGCCGTCACCTGACTCACAACGTACACTGCCGTCACCTGACTCACAACGTACACTGCCGTCACCTGACTCACAACAACGTACACTGCCGTCATCTGACTCACAACGTACACTGCCGTCATCTGACTCACAACGTACACTGCGGTCACCTGACTCACAACGTACACTGCGGTCACCTGACTCACAACAACGTGCACTGCGGTCACCTGACTCACAACAACGTGCACTGCGGTCACCTGACTCACAACAACGTACAGTGCGGTCACCTGACTCACAACAACGTACACTGCCGTCACCTGACTCACAACAACGTACACTGCCGTCATCTGACTCACAACGTACACTGCGGTCACCTGACTCACAACAACGTGCACTGCGGTCACCTGACTCACAACAACGTGCACTGCCGTCACCTGACTCACAACAACGTACAGTGCGGTCACCTGACTCGCAACAACGTGCACTGCCGTCACCTGACTCACAACAACGTACACTGTCGTTATCTGACTCACAACGTACACTGCGGTCACCTGACTCACAACAACGTACACTGTCGTTATCTGACTCACAACGTACACTGTCGTCACCTGACTCACAACAACATACAGTGCCGTCACCTGACTCGCAACAACGTGCACTGCTGTCACCTGACTCACAACAACGTACACTGCGGTCACCTGACTCACAACAACGTACACTGCGGTCACCTGACTCACAACAACGTACACTGTCGTCACCTGACTCACAACAACGTACACTGCGGTCACCTGACTCACAACAACGTACACTGTCGTCACCTGACTCACAACAACGTGCACTGCCGTCACCTGACTCGCAACAACGTACACTGCCGTCACCTGACTCACAACGACATACAGTGCCGTCACCTGACTCACAACAACGTACAGTGCCGTCACCTGACTCAAAACAACGTGCACTGCCGTCACCTGACTCACAACAACGTACACTGCCGTCACCTGACTCACAACAACATACAGTGCCGTCACCTGACTCACAACAACGTACAGTGCCGTCACCTGACTCACAACAACGTACACTGTCGTCACCTGACTCACAACAACATACACTGCCGTCACCTGACTCACAACAACGTACACTGTCGTCACCTGACTCACAACAACGTACACTGCCGTCACCTGACTCACAACAACGTACACTGTCGTCACCTGACTCACAACAACGTACACTGCCGTCACCTGACTCACAACAACGTACACTGCCGTCACCTGACTCACAACAACGTACACTGTCGTCACCTGACTCACAACAACGTACACTGCCGTCACCTGACTCACAACAACGTACACTGCCGTCACCTGACTCACAACAACGTACACTGTCGTCACCTGACTCACAACAACGTACACTGCCGTCACCTGACTCACAACGTACACTGCCGTCACCTGACTCACAACAACGTACACTGTCGTCACCTGTCTCACAACAACGTACACTGCCGTCACCTGACTCACAACAACGTACACTGCCGTCACCTGACTCACAACAACGTACACTGCCGTCACCTGACTCACAACAACGTACACTGCCGTCACCTGACTCACAACAACGTACACTGCCGTCACCTGACTCACAACAACGTACACTGCCGTCACCTGACTCACAACAACGTACACTGCCGTCACCTGACTCACAACAACGTACACTGCCGTCACCTGACTCACAACGTACACTGCCGTCACCTGACTCACAACAACGTACACTGCCGTCACCTGACTCACAACAACATACAGTGCCGTCATCTGACTCACAACAACGTACACTGCCGTCACCTGACTCACAACAACATATAGTGCCGTCACCTGACTCACAACAACATAGTGCCGTCACCTGACTCACAACAACATATAGTGCCGTCACCTGACTCACAACAACATACAGTGCCGTCACCTGACTCACAACAACATACAGTGCCGTCATCTGACTCACAACAACGTACACTGCCGTCACCTGACTCACAACAACATACAGTGCCGTCACCTGACTCACAACAACATAGTGCCGTCACCTGACTCACAACAACATAGTGCCGTCACCTGACTCACAACAATATACAGTGTCGTCACCTGACTCACAACAACATACAGTGCCGTCACCTGACTCACAACAACATACAGTGCCGTCACCTGACTCACAACAACATACAGTGCCGTCACCTGACTCACAACATATAGTGCCGTCACCTGACTCACAACAACATACAGTGCCGTCACCTGACTCACAACAACGTACAGTGCGGTCACCTGACTCACAACAACGTACACTGCGGTCACCTGACTCACAACAACGTACACTGCCGTCTGACTCACAATGTACACTGCGGTCACCTGACTCACAACAACGTGCACTGCGGTCACCTGACTCACAACAACGTGCACTGCCGTCATCTGACTCACAACAACGTACAGTGCGGTCACCTGACTCGCAACAACGTGCACTGCCGTCACCTGACTCACAACAACGTACACTGCCGTCACCTGACTCACAACAACGTACACTGCCGTCACCTGACTCACAACAACGTACACTGCCGTCACCTGACTCACAACAACGTACACTGTCGTCACCTGACTCACAACAACGTACACTGTCGTCACCTGACTCACAACAACGTACACTGCCGTCACCTGACTCACAACAACGTACACTGTCGTCACCTGACTCACAACAACGTACACTGCCGTCACCTGACTCACAACAACGTACACTGCCGTCACCTGACTCACAACAACGTACACTGCCGTCACCTGACTCATAACAACATACAGTGCCGTCACCTGACTCACAACAACGTACACTGCCGTCACCTGACTCACAACAACATATAGTGCCGTCACCTGACTCACAACAACATAGTGCCGTCACCTGACTCACAACAACATATAGTGCCGTCACCTGACTCACAACAACATACAGTGCTGTCACCTGACTCACAACAACATACAGTGCCGTCACCTGACTCAACAACATACAGTGCCGTCACCTGACTCACAACAACATACAGTGCCGTCACCTGACTCACAACATATAGTGCCGTCACCTGACTCACAACAACATACAGTGCCGTCACCTGACTCACAACAACATATAGTGCCGTCACCTGACTCACAACAACATACAGTGCCGTCACCTGACTCACAACAACATACAGTGCCGTCACCTGACTCACAACAACATACAGTGCCGTCACCTGACTCACAACAACATACAGTGCCGTCACCTGACTCACAACAACATACAGTGCCGTCACCTGACTCACAACAACATACAGTGCCGTCACCTGACTCACAACAACATACAGTGCCGTCACCTGACTCACAACAACATACAGTGCCGTCACCTGACTCACAACAACATACAGTGCCGTCACCTGACTCACAACATACAGTGCCGTCACCTGACTCACAACAACATACAGTGCCGTCACCTGACTCACAACAACATATAGTGCCGTCACCTGACTCACAACAACATACAGTGCCGTCACCTGACTCACAACAACATAGTGCCGTCACCTGACTCACAACAACATACAGTGCCGTCACCTGACTCACAACAACATAGTGCCGTCACCTGACTCACAACAACATACAGTGCCGTCACCTGACTCACAACAACATACAGTGCCGTCACCTGACTCACAACATACAGTGCCGTCACCTGACTCACAACAACATACAGTGCCGTCACCTGACTCACAACAACATACAGTGCCGTCACCTGACTCACAACAACATACAGTGCCGTCACCTGACTCACAACAACATACAGTGCCGTCACCTGACTCACAACAACATACAGTGCCGTCACCTGACTCACAACAACATACAGTGCCGTCACCTGACTCACAACAACATAGTGCCGTCACCTGACTCACAACAACATAGTGCCGTCACCTGACTCACAACAACATAGTGCCGTCACCTGACTCACAACATACAGTGCCGTCACCTGACTCACAACAACATAGTGCCGTCACCTGACTCACAACAACATACAGTGCCGTCACCTGACTCACAACAACATACAGTGCCGTCACCTGACTCACAACAACATACAGTGCCGTCACCTGACTCACAACAACATACAGTGCCGTCACCTGACTCACAACAACATAGTGCCGTCACCTGACTCACAACAACATACAGTGCCGTCACCTGACTCACAACAACATAGTGCCGTCACCTGACTCACAACAACATACAGTGCCGTCACCTGACTCACAACAACATAGTGCCGTCACCTGACTCACAACATACAGTGCCGTCACCTGACTCACAACAACATAGTGCCGTCACCTGACTCACAACAACATACAGTGCCGTCACCTGGCTCACAACAACATATAGTGCCGTCACCTGACTCACAACAACATACAGTGCCGTCTCCTGACTCACAACAACATACAGTGCCGTCACCTGACTCACAACAACATATAGTGCCGTCACCTGACTCACAACAACATACAGTGCCGTCACCTGACTCACAACAACATACAGTGCCGTCACCTGACTCACAACAACATACAGTGCCGTCACCTGACTCACAACAACATACAGTGCCGTCACCTGACTCACAACAACATACAGTGCCGTCACCTGACTCACAACAACATAGTGCCGTCACCTGACTCACAACAACATACAGTGCCGTCACCTGACTCACAACAACATACAGTGCCTTCACCTGACTCACAACAACATACAGTGCCGTCACCTGACTCACAACAACGTACACTGCCTATTCGTTTTTTTTTTATCCTCTAATTAACCTGATCTCATATGTCTGTTGCTTTTATTAGGACTGAAGAACCTAATAGTGGCGAAAAGTTGCGTTTGCTGATATCTGGTGTACATAGGTGTGTGTGTCCACACGTCCACCTCACCTCTGTCACCGAACCTGCCATCAGTTTCTCTTTCTATTTTCTTCCTCAGTGGTGACTTGATGATCTTCCAGGATGGAACAAAATGTCTAAAATTTCTTCCAAAAATTATGGGTCGCTTACAGTCTATTTCCATCACTACGTCATATTCACTGGAGAGATTTCATCACACTGAGAGGATTAACAATGTTCCTATATCATTCATCAGGATAAATAAGAAAATTTCTCCTTATGAAGGTTGTGTTCATGTGATGATGACCAGCTCATGTGATGATGACCAGCTCATGTGATGACCAGCTCATGTGATCAGCTCATGTGATGACCAGCTCATGTGATCAGCTCATGTGATGACCAGCTCATGTGATGATGACCAGCTCATGTGATGACCAGCTCATGTGATCAGCTCATGTGATGACCAGCTCATGTGATGACCAGCTCATGTGATGATGACCACCTCATGTGATGACCAGCCCATTTGATTACCAGCTCATGTGATGACCAGCCCATGTGATGACCAGCTCATGTGATGACCAGCCCATGTGATGACCAGCTCATGTGATGACCAGCTCATGTGATCAGTTCATGTGATGACCAGCTCATGTGATCAGCTCATGTGATGACCAGCTCATATGATAATGACCAGCTCATGTGATCAGCTCACGTGATGACCAGCTCATGTGATGACCAGCTCATGTGATGACCAGTTCATGTGATGACTAGTTCATGTGATCAGCTCATGTGATGACCAGTTCATGTGATGACCAGCTCATGTGATGACCAGCTCATGTGATCACCTCATGTGATGACCAGCTCATGTGATGACCAGCTCATGTGATGACCAGCTCATGTGATGACCAGCTCATGTGATGACCAGCTCATGTGATGACCAGCTCATGTGATGATGACCAGCTCATGTGATGACCAGTTCCGTGGAGCCTTTAGTAAATTGTCCGAGGACTCGGGCTGATCTGGCCCACCCCATAATTAACACAGATCATAATGCAATACAATCGCTAACAGGCTATTTTAACAATGCAGAAGAAGTCACATAGGGATGGAAATCTCTAGCTCTAGATCTTTCGCACTCTCGTCCGTCATCAGGAGCTATGCAATGTTGCAAGACAGGAAGGCAGAAGGTATCAGTGGCAGCCCATATGGGCCGCCATTGATAGCTTCTGCCTTGTCTCCAAAAATTCGCTCTCCTATCTCTTGCTGCCTTGCAACATTACATAGCTCCTAACGACGCAAGAGAATGTGAAAGATCTAGAGTTGATAATTTCCATCCCTACGTGGCTTGTTCTACGACTTCGATCATATATACACCTGCCCAACATAGGCACCTTTCTTTCAGTGGCCCAGAGTAAACGCGACAGAGTTCCCTTCCATTGTGGATTCTTTATACCGTGGCAGGTAAGGTGAAGGTATTATGTATGGTATCTAGAGTATCAAGAGTTTCTTTGGTGGTTGCTTAAGATGGGTTATTTGAAATGTAAGAATCAAAGAGAATTTTGAAGTATTTCACAAAGGTTCATGATGAGACGTTTTCCTTGTTACACGAGACGTTTTCCTTGTTACATGAGACGTTTTCCTTGTTACATGAGACTTTTCCTTGTTACATGAGACGTTTTCCATGTTACATGAGACGTTTTCCTTGTTACATGAGACTTTTCCTTGTTACATGAGACGTTTTCCTTGTTACATGAGACATTTTCCTTGTTACACGAGACGTTTTCCTTGTTACATGAGACGTTTTCCTTGTTACATGAGACTTTTCCTTGTTACATGAGACGTTTTCCTTGTTACATGAGACGTTTTCCTTCTTACATGAGACGTTTTCCTTGTTACATGAGACGTTTTCCTTGTTACATGAGACGTTTTCCTTGTTACATGAGACTTTTCCTTGTTACATGAGACGTTTTCCTTGTTACATGAGACATTTTCCTTGTTACACGAGACGTTTTCCTTGTTACATGAAACGTTTTTCTTGTTACATGAGACATTTTCCTTGTTACATGAGACGTTTTCCTTGTTACACGAGACATTTTCCTTGTTACATGAGACATTTTCCTTGTTACACGAGACATTTTCCTTGTTACATGAGACGTTTTCCTTGTTACATGAGACGTTTTCCTTGTTACATGAGACATTTTCCTTGTTACACGAGACGTTTTCCTTGTTACACGAGACGTTTTCCTTGTTACATGAGACATTTTCCTTGTTACACGAGACGTTTTCCTTGTTACACGAGACGTTTTCCTTGTTACATGAGACGTTTTCCTTGTTACATGAGACGTTTTCCTTGTTACATGAGACATTTTCCTTGTTACACGAGACGTTTTCCTTGTTACACGAGACGTTTTCCTTGTTACATGAGACGTTTTCCTTGTTACATGAGACGTTTTCCTTGTTACATGAGACGTTTTCCTTGTTACATGAGACGTTTTCCTTGTTACATGAGACGTTTTCCTTGTTACACGAGACGTTTTCCTTGTTACATGAGACGTTTTCCTTGTTACATGAGACATTTTCCTTGTTACATGAGACGTTTTCCTTGTTACATGAGACGTTTTCCTTGTTACATGAGACGTTTTCCTTGTTACATGAGACATTTTCCTTGTTACATGAGACATTTTCCTTGTTACATGAGACATTTTCCTTGTTATATGAGACATTTTCCTTGTTACATGAACGTTTTCCTTGTTACATGAGACATTTTCCTTGTTACATGAGACGTTTTCCTTGTTACATGAGACATTTTCCTTGTTACATGAGACGTTTTCCTTGTTACACGAGACGTTTTCCTTGTTACTTGAGACGTTTTCCTTGTTACACGAGACGTTTTCCTTGTTACACGAGACGTTTTCCTTGTTACACGAGACGTTTTCCTTGTTACATGAGACGTTTTCCTTGTTACATGAGACGTTTTCCTTGTTACACGAAACGTTTTCCTTGTTACATGAGACGTTTTCCTTGTTACATGAGACGTTTTCCTTGTTACATGAGACGTTTTCCTTGTTACACGAGACGTTTTCCTTGTTACACGAGACGTTTTCCTTGTTACAAGAGACATTTTCCTTGTTACATGATAAGTTTATCTGGAGTTTATCTGGAGAGAGTTCCGGGGGTCAACGCCCCCGCGGCCCGGTCTGTGACCAGGCCCCCTTAGGTCAGTGTCCCAGGATGATATTTTACATTTCTTGTTCATACAAATAGAATTCATTCAGTTTTTTATGGGATGCAGAAAGAATTCGATATGTACTAACTATTGATCGTAGCATTGCTCATCCCACCTACCCAGACGACCCATCCATCACCCACCCATATACCCAGGAGTCCCACCCACCCACCCACATACCCAGGCGTGTCACCCACCACCAACCTACCTACCTATCATACCACTCTGCTGGTACCAGCCTTCCTCAATTTCACCTGTCACACACACCTGTCTATGAACAACCAACTTTTTTTTTGTCTCCATGAGCCCACACACACACACACACACACACACACACACACACACACACACACACACACACACACACACACACACACACACACACACACACACACACAAATTGGCAAGTCACTTGAGAGAACACTAATGTTAAAGAAATCTTTCATTGGTAGAGTCTTTTAGAAGCTGCTTGACTGTAAGGTCACCACGATGCTTGACTGTAAGGTCACCACGATGCTTGACTGTAAGGTCACCATGATGCTTGACTGTAAGGTCACCATGATGCTTGACTGTAAGGTCACCACGATGCTTGACTGTAAGGTCACCACGATGCTTGACTGTAAGGTCACCACGATGCTTGACTGTAAGGTCACCACGATGCTTGACTGTAAGGTCACCACGATGCTTGACTGTAAGGTCACCACGATGCTTGACTGTAAGGTCACCATGATGCTTGACTGTAAGGTCACCACGATGCTTGACTGTAAGGTCACCACGATGCTTGACTGTAAGGTCACCACGATGCTTGACTGTAAGGTCACCACGATGCTTGACTGTAAGGTCACCACGATGCTTGACTGTAAGGTCACCATGATGCTTGACTGTAAGGTCACCATGATGCTTGACTGTAAGGTCACCATGATGCTTGACTGTAAGGTCACCACGATGCTTGACTGTAAGGTCACCACGATGCTTGACTGTAAGGTCACCATGATGCTTGACTGTAAGGTCACCACGATGCTTGACTGTAAGGTCACCACGATGCTTGACTGTAAGGTCACCACGATGCTTGACTGTAAGGTCACCACGATGCTTGACTGTAAGGTCACCACGATGCTTGACTGTGAGGTCACCATGATGCTTGACTGTAAGGTCACCATGATGCTTGACTGTAAGGTCACCATGATGCTTGACTGTAAGGTCACCATGATGCTTGACTGTAAGGTCACCACGATGCTTGACTGTAAGGTCACCATGATGCTTGACTGTAAGGTCACCACGATGCTTGACTGTAAGGTCACCATGATGCTTGACTGTAAGGTCACCATGATGCTTGACTGTAAGGTCACCACGATGCTTGACTGTAAGGTCACCATGATGCTTGACTGTAAGGTCACCACGATGCTTGACTGTAAGGTCACCATGATGCTTGACTGTAAGGTCACCATGATGCTTGACTGTAAGGTCACCATGATGCTTGACTGTAAGGTCACCATGATGCTTGACTGTAAGGTCACCATGATGCTTGACTGTAAGGTCACCACGATGCTTGACTGTAAGGTCACCATGATGCTTGACTGTAAGGTCACCACGATGCTTGACTGTAAGGTCACCATGATGCTTGACTGTAAGGTCACCACGATGCTTGACTGTAAGGTCACCATGATGCTTGACTGTAAGGTCACCATGATGCTTGACTGTAAGGTCACCACGATGCTTGACTGTAAGGTCACCATGATGCTTGACTGTAAGGTCACCACGATGCTTGACTGTAAGGTCACCATGATGCTTGACTGTAAGGTCACCATGATGCTTGACTGTAAGGTCACCATGATGCTTGACTGTAAGGTCACCATGATGCTTGACTGTAAGGTCACCACGATGCTTGACTGTAAGGTCACCATGATGCTTGACTGTAAGGTCACCACGATGCTTGACTGTAAGGTCACCATGATGCTTGACTGTAAGGTCACCACGATGCTTGACTGTAAGGTCACCACGATGCTTGACTGTAAGGTCACCATGATGCTTGACTGTAAGGTCACCACGATGCTTGACTGTAAGGTCACCACGATGCTTGACTGTAAGGTCACCACGATGCTTGACTGTAAGGTCACCACGATGCTTGACTGTAAGGTCACCACGATGCTTGACTGTAAGGTCACCACGATGCTTGACTGTAAGGTCACCATGATGCTTGACTGTAAGGTCACCATGATGCTTGACTGTAAGGTCACCACGATGCTTGACTGTAAGGTCACCATGATGCTTGACTGTAAGGTCACCATGATGCTTGACTGTAAGGTCACCATGATGCTTGACTGTAAGGTCACCATGATGCTTGACTGTAAGGTCACCATGATGCTTGACTGTAAGGTCACCATGATGCTTGACTGTAAGGTCACCACGATGCTTGACTGTAAGGTCACCACGATGCTTGACTGTAAGGTCACCACGATGCTTGACTGTAAGGTCACCACGATGCTTGACTGTAAGGTCACCATGATGCTTGACTGTAAGGTCACCATGATGCTTGACTGTAAGGTCACCATGATGCTTGACTGTAAGGTCACCATGATGCTTGACTGTAAGGTCACCATGATGCTTGACTGTAAGGTCACCATGATGCTTGACTGTAAGGTCACCATGATGCTTGACTGTAAGGTCACCATGATGCTTGACTGTAAGGTCACCATGATGCTTGACTGTAAGGTCACCACGATGCTTGACTGTAAGGTCACCATGATGCTTGACTGTAAGGTCACCATGATGCTTGACTGTAAGGTCACCACGATGCTTGACTGTAAGGTCACCATGATGCTTGACTGTAAGGTCACCATGATGCTTGACTGTAAGGTCACCATGATGCTTGACTGTAAGGTCACCATGATGCTTGACTGTAAGGTCACCACGATGCTTGACTGTAAGGTCACCACGATGCTTGACTGTAAGGTCACCACGATGCTTGACTGTAAGGTCACCATGATGCTTGACTGTAAGGTCACCACGATGCTTGACTGTAAGGTCACCACGATGCTTGACTGTAAGGTCACCATGATGCTTGACTGTAAGGTCACCACGATGCTTGACTGTAAGGTCACCACGATGCTTGACTGTAAGGTCACCACGATGCTTGACTGTAAGGTCACCACGATGCTTGACTGTAAGGTCACCACGATGCTTGACTGTAAGGTCACCACGATGCTTGACTGTAAGGTCACCATGATGCTTGACTGTAAGGTCACCATGATGCTTGACTGTAAGGTCACCATGATGCTTGACTGTAAGGTCACCATGATGCTTGACTGTAAGGTCACCATGATGCTTGACTGTAAGGTCACCATGATGCTTGATAATTACTTCATATTTTTCACCAGTCAGTGATCTTGGCCTTGCAGGCTTTCAGCAAGTGACTGCTCAGACGTCCCGGGTACCACTGCTGACACTGGAGTTGCATCCTAGGGTATATTTCTTCACCTGATGGGTGGTATAATACAACAGTGCCATACAAGAGCAGGTAGTGTGTGTTAAATTCACTGGAAATACTAAAATATTGTATGATACAATAAGCATTAAAGGCGGGACACCATGAGCATAACTCTGCGTTTTCAACTATATACAGGTAATTTCTTCCCCCCCTCTCTTTCACACACACACACACACAGAGAAAGAGAGAGAGTCATAGAGTAGTCAGGAAGTGGAATAGTCTAGCAATTGATGTAATGGAGGCAGGAACCATACATAGCTTTAAGACGAGGTATGATAAACCTCATGGAGCAGAGAGAGAGAGGACCTAGCAGCGTTCAGTGAAGAGGCGGGGCCAGGAGCTGAGTCTCGACCACTGCGACCACAATTAGGTGAGTATACATACACACACACACACATACACACACATGACGGAAGGAATAGACTCTGAGGTGTCCCTGTTTGCAGATGACGTGAAGTTGATGAGAAGAATTCACTCGATCGAAGACCAAGCAGAACTACAAAGGGATCTGGACAGGCTGCAGACCTGGTCCAGCAATTGGCTCCTGGAGTTCAATCCCACCAAGTGCAAAGTCATGAAGATTGGGGAAGGGCAAAGAAGGCCGCAGACGGAGTACAGTCTAGGGGGTCAGAGACTACAAACCTCACTCAAGGAAAAAGATCTTGGGGTGAGTATAACACCAGGCACATCTCCTGAAGCGCACATCAACCAAATAACTGCTGCAGCATATGGGCGCCTAGCAAACCTCAGAACAGCATTCCGACATCTTAATAAGGAATCATTCAGGACCCTGTACACCGTGTATGTTAGGCCCATATTGGAGTATGCGGCACCAGTTTGGAACCCACACCTAGCCAAGCACGTGAAGAAACTAGAGAAAGTGCAAAGGTTTGCAACAAGACTAGTCCCAGAGCTAAGAGGTATGTCCTACGAGGAGAGGTTAAGGGAAATCAACCTGACGACACTGGAGGACAGGAGAGATAGGGGGGACATGATAACGACATACAAAATACTGAGAGGAATTGACAAAGTGGACAAAGACAGGATGTTCCAGAGATTGGACACAGTAACAAGGGGACACAGTTGGAAGCTGAAGACACAGATGAATCACAGGGATGTTAGGAAGTATTTCTTCAGCCACAGAGTAGTCAGTAAGTGGAATAGTTTGGGAAGCGATGTAGTGGAGGCAGGATCCATACATAGCTTTAAGCAGAGGTATGATAAAGCTCACGGCTCAGGGAGAGTGACCTAGTAGCGATCAGTGAAGAGGCGGGGCCAGGAGCTCGGACTCGACCCCCGCAACCTCAACTAGGTGAGTACAACTAGGTGAGGTGAGTACACTATCACACATGGGATTATCACATACGCAGAAACTCTAAAAGACACCTGCAGGGGTCAGGAACAGCTGAGGTGGAAAGACAGTCCACTGAGCATAGGGGCCTCAGTCAGGGAAGGGATTGAAGGAAGGAACTCTCCAATGGAAGGAACTAAAACACTTCAGAGGACGCAGTGGGAGGACGAAACGGAGAGATCAGTTTTTGTGTATGGGCTTCAGGAAGCTGAAAGGGAAACTTATGATGAAAGGAAACAGGAGGACAAAAAAGTGATTGAAGGTATCATAAAAGCAATAGGTGAGGGCGACATGACCCAGGTGGCAAATTTTCGGAGAATTCAGTGGTTTGCAAGGGGACGGAAATGGCCTCTCAAAGTAACTTTCAAGGCAGAATCAACTCGAACCATGATTCTGCAGGAGAAAGCACAACTGAGAGACAAACAAGAGTACCAGTGTGTGTACCTTGATCGAGACAGAACACAAGAGGAAATGACAAAGATGAGCAGAACTCAGATGCAGGTAGAAGGGCGAACACATCCTCCAGAAATACCAGCAGGACGACTCCAACCGCGACAACCCCAAGGCAAATGAGCACTCTAAACCGACACTCACACACTGATCCCTCTGCCCCCACCCCCTACACCACAAACCCCACCCCTACAGCAACCCCCTATGGGAACTCTACCCCCACCCCCACCGCAAATCCACGTAGGCCCCCACCAGGGCGCCCAATTCCCCAACCCCAATCTTCTCCCAGGATCACAGTATTAGAAAAGAAGTTGAAGGTTTGGTACATGAACGCAGATGGAATAACGAATGAATATGTGGAGTGGCATGAAAGAATCAATGAGAAGTCCCCAGACATCATAGCAGTCACAGAAACGAAACTCGCTGAGACAATAACAGACGCAAGCTTCCCACCAGGATATCAGATCCTGAGGAAAGATAGAAGGAGCAGAGGGGATGTAGGGATTGCACTGCTCATAAAAAATCGATGGAGATTTGAGGAAATGGAAGGCAGGCATGGATGAGATAAGAGGAAGGGATTACATAGTAGGTACACTTCAGCACTTCAGTCTGGGGAACATAAGGTAGTCATTGCAGTGATGTATAATCCACCGCAGAACTGCAAGAGGACAAGAGAGGAATACGAAGAGAGCAACAGAGCAATGGTGGACACACTGGCTGAGGTGGCAAGAAGAGCTCACTCGAGCAGAGCAAAGTTACTGGTTATGGGCGATTTCAACCACAGGGAGATCGATTGGGAAAACCTGGAGCCACATGGGGTCCTGAAACATGGAGAGTCAAGATGATGGATGTGATACTGGAAAACCTCATGCATCAGCATGTTAAGGACACTAACAGAGAGAGAGGGGAGGATGAACCAGCAAGACTGGACCTTGTGTTCACCCTGAGCAGTTCGGACATTGAAGACATCACATATGAGAGGCCCCCTGGAGCTAGTGATCACATGGTTCTGCGTTTTTAATACATAGTTACAAATAGAGAGGGTAACAAGAGTTGGATGGGAAAAGCCAAACTATAAAAGGGGGGACTACACAGGTATGAGGAACTTTCTGCAGGAGGTTCAGTAGGACAGAGAATTGGCAGGAAAGTCAGTAAATGAAATGATGGAATACGTAACAACAAAATTCAGGGAGACAGAGGAAAGGTTTGTTCCCGAGGGCATGAGAAATAATGGGAAGACCAAAGCGAGTCCTTGGTTTACCCGAAGGTGTAGGGAGGCAAAAACTAAGTGCACCAGAGAATGGAAAAGGTACAGGAGGCAAAGGACTCAGGAAAATAAAGAGAAACGAGTATGCACAGATAGGGAGGCCCAGCGACAGTACGAGAACGACATAGCATCGAAAGTCAAGTCTGACCCGAAATTGCTGTATAGCCACATTAGGAGGAAGACAACAGTGGGGAACTCACAAGAAACGATCAAGAAGTATGTGAAGAGCTCAATATGAGATTTAAGGAAGTATTTACAGTGGAGACAGGAAGGCTTCTGGGGGGACAGAACAGAGGGGGACACCAGCAAGGAATATAATAAGTGTTGGATGACATACATACAAATGAGGAAGAGGTGAAGAAGCTAAGGGACATCGATACCTCAAAGGCAATGGGACCGGACAACATCTCCCTGTGGGTCCTTAGAGAGGGAGTGGATATGCTGTGTGTGCCACTTACCACAATCTTCAACTCATCCCTGGAAACTGGGCAACTACCGGAGGTATGGAAGACGGCAAATGTAGTTCCCATTTTTAAAAAAGGAGACAGAAAAGAGGCACTAAACTATAGACCTGTGTTACTGACGTGTATAGTATGCAAAGTTATGGAGAAGATTATCAGGAGGAGAGTGGTGGAGCACCTGGAACAGAACAAGAGTATAAACGCCAACCAGCACGGATTCATGGAAGGCAAATCCTGTGTCGCAAACCTTCTGGAGTTTTATGATAAAGTAACAGAAGAAAGACACGAGAGAGAGGGGTGGGTTGATTGCATCTTCTTGGATTGTAAGAAGGCCTTTGACACAGTTCCTCACAAGAGATTAGTGCAGAAGCTAGAGGATCAGGCGCATATAACAGGAAGGACACTGCAATGGATCAGAGAATACCTGACAGGGAGGCAACAACGAGCCATGGTACGTGATGAGGCATCACAGTGGGCACCTGTGACGAGCGGGGTCCCACAGGGGTCGGTCCTAGGGCCAGTGCTATTTTTGGTAAATGTGAACGACATGATGGAAGGGCTAGACTCAGAAGTGTCCCTGTTCGCAGACGATGTGAAGTTAATGAGGAGAATTAAATCAGATGAGGATCAGGCAGGATTTCAAAGAAACCTGGACAGACTGGACACCTGGTCCAGCAACTGGCTTCTCGAATTTAACCCCGCCAAATGCTAAGTCATGAAGATCGGGGAAGGGCACAGAAGACCGCAGACAGAGTATAGGCTAGGTGGCCATAGACTGCAAACCTCGCTCAAAGAGAAAGATCTTGGGGTGAGTATAACACCGAGCATGTCTCCGGAAGCACACATCAACCAGATAACTGCTGTAGCATATGGGCGCCTGGCAAACCTGAGAACAGCGTTCCGATACCTTAGTAAGGAATCGTTCAAGACACTGTACACCGTGTACGTCAGGCCCATACTGGAGTATGCAGCATCTGTTTGGAACCCGCACTTGATCAAGCACGTCAAGAAATTAGAGAAAGTGCAACGGTTTGCGACAAGGTTAGTTCCAGAGCTAAGGGGAATGTCCTATGAAGATAGGTTAAGGGAAATCGGCCTGACGACACTGGAGGACAGGAGGGTCAGGGAAGACATGATAACGACATATAAAATACTGCGCGGAATAGACAAGATGGACAGAGACAGGATGTTCCAGGGATGGGACACAGAAACAAGAGGTCACAATTGGAAGTTGAAGACTCAGATGAGTCAAAGGGATGTTAGGAAGTATTTCTTCAGTCATAGAGTTGTCAGGAAGTGGAATAGTCTAGAAAGTGACTTAGTGGAGGAGGGAACCATACGTAGTTTTAAGACGAGGTTTGATAAAGCTCATGGAACAGGAAGAGAGAGGACCCAGTAGCAACCAGTGAGGAGGCGGGGCCAGGAGCTAGGAGTCGACCCCTGCAACCACAAATAGGTGAGTACACACACACACACACACACACACACACACACACACACACACACACGCATATGCAACCGGCCTAGTGTCTATGACAAAATGGAAACTAACACACATCGAGGATGGGGTTACCAACCTTCACCAGACACGCTGACGTGGCGATGCATCTTGAACAATAAGGAGAGAGTCTGGAGTCGATTTTGGTGGCCCGGTCCTTGACCAGACCTCCCGGTTGCTGGCCTGATCGATCTGACTGTTTGTACCAGGCAACGTATGCACAACAGCCGGGCTAATCAGCAGCTGACATAAGGAACTTGAGGTCATCCTTGAAGACAGACAGGTAATTCTCCTTCTGTAGATAAACACAATTAGGAACACTGCAACACATTTCTTGAAAAAAAAAAGTTCTTCCAAGAGAGAGACTTCAGTCCTGAAGGAGCCACTGATGGCGAAATGTTTCCTCAATATATGTGTGGAACTGCGTGTAAGTACTTTAATTCACATGCTGCCAGTATCACCATACCTGTTCCCCAGTTCCCCTTACACACGAAGGTAGCGTGTTGAAGAATCTTACACAAAGGCAGCGTGTTGAAGAATCTTATACACGAAGGTAGCGTGTTGAAGAATCTTATACAAAGGCAGCGTGTTGAAGAATCTTATACACGAAGGTAGCGTGTTGAAGAATCTTATACACGAAGGTAGCGTGTTGAAGAATCTTACGCACGAAGGAAGCGTGTTGAAGAATCATACACAGTGAGCAGTACTTGCAATGCTGTTGTGGATACTACTGACAGTGTTGTTGTGACTACTGCTGACAGTGTTGCTGTGAGTAATACTTACAGTGCTGTTGTGGGAACTACTGACAGTGTTGCTGTGGGTACTACTGATAGTGTTCTTGTGGGTTCCACTGACACCGTTGCTGTGGGTACTACTGACAGTGTTGTTGTGGGTACTAATGACAGTGTTGCTGTGGGTACTACTGACAGTGCTGCTATGGCTACTAATTACATTGTTGCTGTGGGTACTACGGACAGTGTTGCTGTGGGTACTACTGACAGTGTTGCTGTGGGTAACACTGATAGTATTGATGAGGGTGCTACTGACAGTGTTGTTGTGGGTACCACTGACAGCGTTGCTGTGGATATCACTGACAGTGTTGCTGTGGGTAACACTGACAGTATTGCTGTGGATAACACTGACAGTGTTCTTGTGGGTACCCCTGACAGTGTTACTGTGGGTACCACTGACAACGTTGCTGTGGCTACTACTGACAGTGTTCTTGTGGGTAACAAATGACAGTGTTGCTGTGTGTACTACTGACGGTGGTGGGGCTACTGTGGGTACTACTGACGGTGGTTGGGACTACTGTGGGTACTACTGACGTTGGTGGGGGCTACTGTGGGTACTACTGACGGTGGTTGGGGCTGCTGTGGGTACTACTGACGGTTGTGGTGCTACTGTGGGTACTACTGTGGGTACTACTGACGGTGGTGGGGGCTACTGTGGGTACTACTGACGGTGGTGGGGGATACGGTGGGTACTACTGACGGTGGTGGGGCTACTCTGGGTACTACTGACGGTGGTGGGGGCTACTGTGGGTACTACTGACGGTGGTGGGGGCTACTGTGGGTACTACTGACGGTGGTGGGGGCTACGGTGGGTACTAATGACGGTGGTGGGGCTACTGTGGGTACTACTGACGGTGGTGGGGGCTACTGTGGGTACTACTGATGGTGGTGGGGCTACTGTGGGTACTACTGACGGTGGTGGGGCTACTGTGGGTACTACTGACGGTGGTGGGGCTACTGTGGGTACTACTGACGGTGGTTGGGGCTACTGTGGGTATTACTGACGGTTGTGGGGGCTACTCTGGGTACTACTGACGGTGGTGGGGCTACTGTGGGTACTATTGACGGTGGTGGAGGCTACTGTGGGTACTACTGACGGTCGTGGGGCTACGGTACTACTGACGGTGGTGGGGGCTACGGTGGGTACTACTGACGGTGGTGGGGCTACTCTGGGTACTACTGACGGTGGTGGGGGCTACTCTGGGTACTACTGACGGTGGTGGGGCTACTGTGGGTACTACTGACGGTGATGGGGGCTACTGTGGGTACTACTGACGGTGGGGGGCTACTCTGGGTACTACTGACAGTGGTGGGGGCTACTCTGGGTACTACTGACGGTGGTGGGGCTACTGTGGGTACTACTGACGGTGGTTGGGGCTGCTGTGGGTACTACTGACGGTGGTGGGGCTACTCTGGGTACTACTGACGGTGGTGGGGGCTACTGTGGGTACTACTGACGGTGGTGGGGGATACGGTGGGTACTACTGACGGTGGTGGGGCTACTCTGGGTACTACTGACGGTGGTGGGGGCTACTGTGGGTACTACTGACGGTGGTGGGGGCTACTGTGGGTACTACTGACGGTGGTGGGGGCTACTGTGGGTACTACTGACGGTGGTGGGGCTACTGTGGGTACTACTGACGGTGGTGGGGGCTACTGTGGGTACTACTGACGGTGGTGGGGCTACTGTGGGTACTACTGACGGTGGTGGGGCTACTGTGGGTACTACTGACGGTGGTGGGGCTACTGTGGGTACTACTGATGGTGGTTGAGGCTACTGTGGCTATTACTGACGGTTGTGGGGGCTACTCCGGGTACTACTGACGGTGGTGGGGCTACTGTGGGTACTATTGACGGTGGTGGAGGCTACTGTGGGTACTACTGACGGTGGTGGGGCTACTGTGGGTACTACTGACGGTGGTGGGGGCTACTCTGGGTACTACTGACGGTGGTGGGGGCTACTCTGGGTACTACTGACGGTGGTGGGGCTAATGTGGGTACTATTGACGGTGGTGGAGGCTACTGTGGGTACTACTGACGGTCGTGGGGCTACTGTGTGTACTACTGACGGTGGTGGGGGATACGGTGGGTACTACTGACGGTGGTGGGGCTACTCTGGGTACTACTGACGGTGGTGGGGGCTACTCTGGATACTACTGACGGTGGTGGGGGCTACTGTGGGTACTACTGACGGTGGTGGGGGATACGGTGGGTACTACTGACGGTGGTGGGGCTACTCTGGGTACTTCTGACGGTGGTGGGGCTACTGTGGGTACTACTGACGGTGGTGGGGGCTACTGTGGGTAATACTGACGGTGGTGGGGGCTACTGTGGGTAATACTGACGGTGGTGGGGGCTACTGTGGGTACTACTGACGGTGGTGGGGCTACTGTGGGTACTACTGACGGTCGTGGGGCTACTGTGGGTACTACTGACGGTGGTGGGGCTACTGTGGGTACTACTGACGGTGGTGGGGCTACTGTGGGTACTACTGATGGTGGTTGGGGCTACTGTGGCTATTACTGACGGTTGTGGGGGCTACTCTGGGTACTACTGACGGTGGTGGGGCTACTGTGGGTACTATTGACGGTGGTGGAGGCTACTGTGGGTACTACTGACGGTGGTGGGGCTACTGTGGGTACTACTGACGGTGGTGGGGGCTACTCTGGGTACTACTGACGGTGGTGGGGGCTACTCTGGGTACTACTGACGGTGGTGGGGCTACTGTGGGTACTATTGACGGTGGTGGAGGCTACTGTGGGTACTACTGACGGTCGTGGGGCTACTGTGTGTACTACTGACGGTGGTGGGGGATACGATGGGTACTACTGACGGTGGTGGGGCTACTCTGGGTACTACTGACGGTGGTGGGGGCTACTCTGGGTACTACTGACGGTGGTGGGGCTACTGTGGGTACTACTGACGGTGATGGGGGCTACTGTGGGTACTACTGACGATGGGGGGCTACTGTGGGTACTACTGACGGTGGTGGGGGCTACAGTGGGTACTACTGACGGTGGTGGGGGATACGGTGGGTACTACTGACGGTGGTGGGGCTACTCTGGGTACTACTGACGGTGGTGGGGGCTACTGTGGGTACTACTGACGGTGGTGGGGGCTACTGTGGGTACTACTGACGGTGGTGGGGGCTACTGTGGGTACTACTGACGGTGGTGGGGCTACTGTGGGTACTGCTGACGGTGGTGGGGGCTACTGTGGGTACTACTGATGGTGGTGGGGCTACTGTGGGTACTACTGACGGTGGTGGGGCTACTGTGGGTACTACTGACGGTGGTGGGGCTACTGTGGGTACTACTGATGGTGGTTGGGGCTACTGTGGCTATTACTGACGGTTGTGGGGGCTACTCTGGGTACTACTGACGGTGGTGGGGCTACTGTGGGTACTATTGACGGTGGTGGAGGCTACTGTGGGTACTACTGACGGTGGTGGGGCTACTGTGGGTACTACTGACGGTGGTGGGGGCTACTCTGGGTTCTACTGCCGGTGGGGGGGGATACGGTGGGTACTACTGACGGTAGTGGGGCTACTCTGGGTACTACTGACGGTGGTGGGGGCTACTGTGGGTACTACTGACGGTGGTGGGGCTACTGTGGGTACTACTGACGGTGATGGGGGCTACTGTGGGTACTACTGACGGTGGGGGGCTACTGTGGGTACTAATGACGGTGGTGGGGGCTACTGTGGGTACTACTGACGGTGGTGGGGCCACTGTGGGTACTACTGACGGTGGTGGGGCTACTGTGGGCACTACTGACGGTGGTAGGGCTACTGTGGGTACTACTGACGGTGGTGGGGGCTACTGTGGGTATTACTGACGGTGGTGGGGGCTACTCTGGGTACTAATGACGGTGGTGGGGTTACTGTGGGTACTACTGACGGTGGTGGGGTACTACTACTGTGGGTACTACTACTGCTACTCTAGGTACTACTGGTGGTGGGGTATTACTACTCTGGGTACTACTGACGGTGGTGGGGCTACTCTGGGTACTACTGACGGCTACTCTGGTACTACTGGGTGCTACTCTAGGTACTACTGACGGTGGTGGGGCTACTCTGGGTAGTACTGACGGTGGTGGGGCTACTTTGGGTACTACTGACGGTGGTGGGGCTACTCTGGGTACTACTGACGGTGGTGGGGCTTCTCTGGGTACTACTGACGGTGGTGGGGCTACTCTTGGTACTACTGACGGTGGTGGGGGCTACTGTGGGTACTACTGACGGTGGTGGGGCTACTCTGGGTACTACTGACGGTGGTGGGGCTACTCTGGGTACTACTGACGGTGGTGGGGGCTACTCTGGGTACTACTGACGGTGGTGGGGCTACTCTGGGTACTACTGACGGTGGTGGGGCTACTCTGGGCATTACTGACGGTGATGGGGCTACTCTGGGTACTACTGACGGTGATGGGGCTACTCTGGGTACTACTGACGGTGGTGGGGCTACTCTGGGTACTACTGACGGTGGTGGGGGCTACTCTGGGTACTAATGACGGTGGTGGGGTTACTGTGGGTACTACTGACGGTGGTGAGGGCTACTGTGGGTACTACTGACGGTGGTGGGGGCTACTGTGGGTACTACTGACGGTGGTGGGGGCTACTCTAGGTACTACTGACGGTACTACTGACGGTGGTGGGGCTACTCTGGGTACTACTGACGGTGGTGGGGCTACTCTGGGTACTACTGACGGTGGTGGGGCTACTCTGGATACTACTACTGACGGTACTACTGACGTGGGGGCTACTGTGGGTACTACTGACGGTGGTGGGGCTACTGTGGGTACTACTGACGGTGGTGGGGCTACTGTGGGTACTACTGACGGTGGTTGGGCTACTGTGGGTACTACTGACGGTGGTGGGGCTACTGTGGGTACTAATGACGGTGGTGGGGCTACTCTGGGTACTACTGACGGTTGTGGGGGCTACTCTGGGTACTACTGACGGTGGTGGGGCTACTCTGGGTACTACTGACGGTGGTGGGGCTATTCTGGTTACTACTGACGGTGGTGAGGCTACTGTGGGTACTACTGACGGTGGTGGGGCTACTGTGGGTACTACTGACGGTGGTGGCTCTACTCTGGGTACTACTGACGGTGGTGGGGCTACTCTGGGTACTACTGACGGTGGTGGGGCTACTCTGGGTACTACTGACGGTGGTGGGGCTACTCTGGTTACTACTGACGGTGGTGAGGCTACTGTGGGTACTACTGACGGTGGTGGGGCTACTGTGGGTACTACTGACGGTGGTGGGGCTACTGTGGGTACTACTGACGGTGGTGGGGCTACTCTGGGTACTACTGACGGTGGTGGGGCTACTCTGGGTACTACTGACGGTGGTGGGGCTACTCTGGGTACTACTGACGGTGGTGGGGCTACACTGGATACTACTGACGGTGGTGGGGCTACTCTGGGTACTACTGACGGTGGTGGGGCTACTCGGTACTACTGACGGTGATGGGGGGGTACTACTGACGGTGTGGGCTACTCTGGGTATTACTGACGGTGGTGGGGGCTACTGTGGGTACTACTGACGGTGGTGGGGCTACTGTGGGTACTACTGACGGTGGTGGGGGCTACTCTGGGTACTACTGACGGTGGTGGGGCTACTCTGGGTACTACTGACGGTGGTGGGGGCTACTCTAGGTACTACTGACGGTGGTGGGGCTACTCTGGGTATTACTGACGGTGGTGGGGCTACTTTGGGTACTACTGACGGTGGTGGGGCTACTCTGGGTACTACTGACGGTGGTGGGGCTACTCTGGGTACTACTGACGGTGGTGGGGCTACTCTGGATACTACTGACGGTGGTGGGGCTACTGTGGGTACTACTGACGGTGGTGCGGCTACTGTGGGTACTACTGACGGTGGTGGGGCTACTGTGGGTACTACTGACGGTGGTGGGGCTACTGTGGGTACTACTGACGGTGGTGGGGCTACTGTGGGTACTACTGACAGTGGTGGGGCTACTGTGGGTACTAATGACGGTGGTGGGGCTACTCTGGGTACTACTGACGGTTGTGGGGGCTACTCTGGGTACTACTGACGGTGGTGGGGGCTACTCTGGGTACTACTGACGGTGGTGGGGCTACTGTGGGTACTACTGACGGTGGTGGGGCTACTGTGGGTACTACTGACGGTGGTGGGGCTACTGTGGGTACTACTGACGGTGGTGGGGGCTACTCTAGGTACTACTGACGGTACTACTGACGGTGGTGGGGCTACTCTGGGTACTACTGACGGTGGTGGGGATACTCTGGGTAATACTGACGGTGGTGGGGCTAGGTACTACTCTGGGTACTACTGACGGTGTGGGGTGGGGTACTACTGACTCTGGGTACTACTGACGGTGGCTACTGGGGTACTACTCTGGGTACTACTGACGGTGGTGGGGCTACTCTGGGTACTACTGACGGTTGTGGGGGCTACTCTGGGTACTACTGACGGTGGTGGGGCTACTCTGGGTACTACTGACGGTGGTGGGGCTACTCTGGTTACTACTGACGGTGGTGAGGCTACTGTGGGTACTACTGACGGTGGTGGGGCTACTGTGGGTACTACTGACGGTGGTGGGGCTACTCTGGGTACTACTGACGGTGGTGGGGCTACTCTGGGTACTACTGACGGTGGTGGGGCTACTCTGGGTACTACTGACGGTGGTGGGGCTACTCTGGGTACTACTGACGGTGGTGGGGCTACTGTGGGTACTACTGACGGTGGTGGGGCTACTGTGGGTACTACTGACGGTGGTGGGGCTACTCTGGGTACTACTGACGGTGGTGGGGCTACTCTGGGTACTACTGACGGTGTTGGGGCTACTCTGGGTACTACTGACGGTGGTGGGGCTACTCTGGGTACTACTGACGGTGGTGGGGCTACTCTGGATACTACTGACGGTGGTGGGGCTACTCTGGGTACTACTGACGGTGGTGGGGCTACTCTGGATACTACTGACGGTGGTGGGGCTACTCTGGGTACTACTGACGGTGGTGGGGCTACTCTGGGTACTACTGACGGTGGTGGGGCTACTCTGGGTTCTACTGACGGTGGTGGGGCTACTGTGGGTACTACTGCTAGTATGTAAATAAAACACAATACTGGCTTTGGCATTTTTTTGAAGTGACGTTTCGCCCACCAGGAACTTCACAACTCACACAGAACATGACCCGAGTATTTACATGAGCTGGAGAGCGGTCGTGAGGCGAAAGAACAAGGTCATAAGGTCCCATGAGAGTAGTGAGCCCAGTAAGTGAGGTCAGGTGATCACAGTGTCAACTACTGCGAGAATAAGTCTCGGTAAAACTTCAAAGATTGTTATTGATCCTGTGTTTTGATTAATGTTATTGATTGTGATTATTACTGTAGATTGTAAACATAATCTTCTACGATGGTCACTTTCTATGATGATAAATCTTCTCTCTGGGAAGTTCGTAGGTTGACTCTCTCTTAGTGTTCTTCTTTTAGCATGAGTTAATATGGTCTTGGACTCTGGTGTCTAGGACTCTGGAGGTTTCCTGACATAAATAAACCCCTCGCCCATATAATGGTTATAATCAAAACCAAGATTTTTAGAGAAGTGGACCGGTAAGCCAGCGTAAGTCCTCGGTCAGATGACCAAAAGCTCCAGCTGTGGGTCATCATATGACTAAGACCCGCTTCAGGAAACGCTTGTTTTGTTTCCTAGCAAACATAATATCTATATACCTGACATATAACTCCTCACAACCTACACATGGCACGGTACACACCCCGGCAGCGATGTTTACTAACTTCTTTTCTTGACTAAGTCGTTCATGGTTTTTGATGAAATGTTGGTACTGGCTTTAGCTGAGGAAACTGGAAAGGTTGTTCTGGCTTTGTTGACGGGAAATGCAGTGTATCTGATGGGCGGAGTGTTAGAACTACGTTGTATCTTCAACTACATTTACCATCTTCCAGATCTCTGGCAACTGTCAAGTATCCATAAACTTGTAGATTTTAGATTTTATTTGGATTATTAACTCTGAGGGCTGGTAGCCTGGATAATCCAACAAAGAAATTGCCATCAGACTGTCTGATTTATTTCTACTGGGGTCTTTTGATCCTCTTCCCCAGGATACGACCTACAATAGTCTGCTAACACCCAGGTACCTACTTAGTGCTAGGTGAACAGAGGCAATAGGTGTAATGAAACGTGCCCACCGTTTCTACTTATCGAGGGACCGAACCCTGGACCCTTCAGTGTGTGTCCTGATGCCTCAACCAATTGACTTAGTGGCTCAGACAGTATTTCTTCTCCCTCTCACAGAATCCACACTGACACTTGTCAGGTTCCATTGTTTTTGTTGTATCCGGCTTATTCGAAACTTTCTTCACCTTTCCTGTTGAGTTAATGTTGTCCAGAACTGTTAATGTTCCCTCTCTCTTTGACGGGTGTCACCCTGTGTTCCCTCAGAACACCTCTTTAAATCGTTTGTGTGTACTTGCCTATATGTACTCATCTATGTGTGGTTGCAGGGGTCGAGTCTCAGCTTCTGACCCCGTCTCTTCGCTGGTCGCTACTAGGTTCACTCGCTTTGTGAGCTATATGGTACCTCTTCTCAAAACTGTGTATGGATCCTGCCTCTACCACATCATTCTCCGGTTCGTTCCACTTCCCGAGTACTTTTAGACTGAAGAAATATTTCCTATCGTCCCTGTAACTCACCTGAGTTTTCAGCTTCCAGCAATCTGTCTCTTTTCACCATATCAGTTCCTCTCAGCATTTTGTTTTTAGCCCTTGTTTCCTCTAAATGTCATCAGATTTAGTTCCCTTAACCTCTTCTCATTGGACATACCCCTTAGCTCCGGGACTAGTCTCGTTGCAGACCTCTGTACTTTCTCCAGTTACTTGACATTCCTGACCAAGTGTGAGTTCCATACAGATGCTGCATACTCCAGTATGGGCCAGACGTGCACGGTGTATTGTGTTGTGAATTACTCCTTACTTAGATATCTAAAAGCTAGTCTTAGATTTGCTTGACGAACATTTTCTTCAACAGTTATTTGTTTGATGTGCGCCTCAGGTGATACGCTCGGCACAATACACACCCCAGGGTCCTTCTTAAGTGAGGTTTGCAGCCTTCCCCCCCCCCGAGCCTGTTCTCCGCCTGCTGTCTTCTTTGTCTTTCCCCAAACTTCCTAACTTTGCACTTGCTGGGGTTAAATTCCAATAGTCACTTGTCAGACCAGACCTACAGCCTCTCCAAATTCATTTCTTAGCCTTTCCTGGTCCTCGTCTGGCAGCTTGTATTCTCCTCATTATTTTCACATCATCTGCGAATTGTGATACCTCTGACTCTATCCCTTCCGTTATGTCATTGACATATTAGGTTGTTAGGTTGCTATTCACCATGTCATTCACATATACAAGAAATAGCACCGATCCTAGTAGTGGAACTTGACTCGTCACAAGTACCCATTCCAACACCTCTTCACCTGGCATTCATGCCTTGATTCAATGTAGTACTTTCCCTGCTAATCCTGCTAGCCCCACTCCACAAAGGTGGCAGCAAATCAGTAGCAAAGAACTGTAGACCGATAGTACTGACGTACAACATTACTAAAATATTTGAAGGAGTTTTAAGAAGATCGCTGACCGCATTGATTCATATTTTTCACAGACCAGGACTGCATGAGCTTAGAGTAGCTAGCGCCGCCTCACACAACTACTGGAATATCTCGACATGATCTTGGATGCATCAGAAGACTAAGAAAATGCAGATGTAATATACACAGACTTTGCAAATGCCCTTGATAAGTGTGATGATGGTGTAATAGTACACAAAATGCGTGCAAAGGAACTAACTGATAAAGTGGGCAGATAGATTTTAACTTTCTAACGCAATGAACATAAACAGGGATAGTAAACATAGTTATCTGAGAAGCAACACAATGAAAAGCTGTTCTCCAGGGCACATATCTGGTCCCTGTCCTTTTGCTCATCCTCATATCTGACATAGACGGAGATATAAATCATAGCTCTGTTTCCTCCTTTGCAGACAATTCTAGATGCAACATGAGAGTGACATTCACTGAGGACACTGCACAGAAGACAATACACAGAAAATATGTTCGAAGAGGACAATCCGTTATAGAAATTTTTTGAATGTGGGAACTAGAAGAGTGTATAAAAGCAACGCTTGACATTTGTTAAAGTGAGAAACTAACGTGAAGGAATTAGAGGATCTCACTTTCAAGGACCACAACCAAGTCATTAGCTCATCTGTGAGGGAAATAAAAGGATGGATAAAGAGAATACTCAAAACAATAGATGCCAATTAAGACGCATGTGCAACTTTTGGGTATCTATATTGTAGACGTTTCGTCATCCAGTGGCTTTATCAATACAAATTCCAGGACATAATGTGAAGACAGTAGAACTATATACAGAAAATGAGGTAATCAGTCCCTCAGCCTTGGAGTTGGTGCGAAGAGCACCGTAGTCGTGGATGTTCTGGAGCAGGCAAGGAGCCTGGCGCTTATATACTAACGTCAGGTGGAAAGGGTTTAGTTTAATATGTTTATTATGTACACCATACCCATCCTGTGGGCGGTAGTCAAAAGATTACAAAGGTACATAATGGGCCCAGGGACTGGACCCCAAAGTTATGATAGCTGAACTAGTTACAAAGGTAATGAACTCCAGGTAGATCTGGTCACAATCATGGCAAGTTACAGAGGTAATGAATCAGCCTCACTCCTATACATGGTTACAGTCATGAACAAATTACAAAGTAATGAGCCACTGATACGTCCACACCTGGTCACAATTGTAATGAGTTATAAATACAAATATTAAGTGGGTCATACACCCACACTAGCTCGCGCGCGCGCGCGCGCACACACACACACACACACACACACACACACACACACACACACACACACACACACACACACACGAGTGCGCACGCACAGACATATGCACACGAGCGTACAAATATATGCATACACAAAAGCACGCACACACACACGCACACACGCACACGCGCACACGCGCACACACACACACACACACACACACACACACACACACACACACACACACACACACACACACACACACGAGTGCGCACGCACAGACATATGCACACGAGCGTACAAATATATGCATACACAAAAGCACGCACACACACACGCATACACGCGCACACGCACACGCGCGCACACGCACACGCGCGCACACGCACACGCACACGCACACACACGCGCACACACACACACACACACACACACACACACACACACACACACACACACACGTGGTAATGCTTTATTTACAGCTAGCAAAGTCAGGGTATTTCTCCAGAATGGTCTGTAATATACGACTGTGGATAAAATACTTTGCCATTTCTTGAACATTTCTGAGTGAGTTGTTTCTAAATTCATTAATCTGATCACACTCCAGTACATAATGACGCAGGGTGTGACAATAGTCCATCTGGCAAAGTTTACATTTCGTTTGGTCTACATCTGGTGGTGGTGATTTAACCTGCCAAAGATACTTGTAACCCAGCCGGAGCCGGGCAGTAGTGACATCCAAGAGTCTGCTTATCTTGTTGGATGCACCATAGACATGTGGCTCCTCCTGCATGATGGAATGATGATAGATGGACTGACTTGTGTCAATCTCCCTAAGTCTTAAGTCAATAAAGTTCATTTGAAGTTATTTTCGTATTATTGTTCTCAAACTGCTAACTGACAACCCAAGATTGTAATCTACCCCCTCTTTGAAAGCTTAGCCAATTTATCAGTTCTGTCATGCATCTGAAGACCAATGTGAGATGGAATCCACAGCATGTGCACTCTGACTCCACTGTCCACAATCCTACCATACCTGTGTCTGGCTTCTGACACAAGCATGCCACAATTTATACTTAATGAGTTGAGAGCATTTATGGATGACAGAGAATCAGTTACAAGGAGTATGGCAAACAGTTCTGTTTGAAGGGTAGAGGCCCAGTTATTGATGCGTGCTCCAATTTCTTTGAGAGCCATCACTCTGTGTGACAACAGCAGCACTACCAGCTGCACCAGTGGACTGGTGAACTGAACCATCAACGTAAATAATTTGTGAAAGAGTGTTCTGTGACTAAGTTATCATTACAGCTTAAGGCATCATGTTTGGCTTCAAGACGGAGCTTTGATTGTGATTTAAGAAGAGTTTTGGGGGGAAATGGAGAAATGGTAGTTTGGAATGGGGTAATATCCCATGGAGCAGGGAAATGTCTCTGTTGCCTAACTTGACATAGATCATGTAGTCGGTTCATGCGGAGGTCGGTTCCAGTTTTTTCGATCCATCTGGAAGGATGTTCACCAGTGCTGAGGAAAGTTTGGAGGGCTTCTGTGCAGGGGTTTGAATGGGCTAACCTAAGCATATTGACCCCAATAAGGATATTTCTTTCAGTAACACGATCTCTAATGCTTGGAATATTAAGTTCTTTCCGCATATTTAAAATTTTGGCAGTACGAGAGCTTCCTAGGATGATCCTCATTGCTTCGTTTTGCAGTTTTTCCAGCCCTCCAAGCTTCCAGTCAGACACGAGTGCAAGTAGTGGCGCCGCATAATCAACCAATGATCTAATATAAGCAAGATACATCATTTTCACAATTTTAACATTAGCTCCATACCTGGGGTGAAACCCAGCCACAACTCTAAGTGCTCTCAGCCTTTCTTTGTACTGGCGACAAAGTCTCGTTACAACAGGACCAAGTAGTGGGACCTCAGAACCTAGATACCTGTATCTTCTTACGTATTCTAGAAGAGACCCATCATGCAACTGGATCTGACGAACTGTGCCTCTCTGCCGAGGAGGACGCCTGTTGAGTATCTTTGTTTTATCCCCTGAGATTATTAACCCCAGGTCCTGACACGAGGCTAGTACATGATTAAGAATGTTTTGGGTGTTGGAGAATCCGGTGGTGTGAATCATTGTATCATCAGCAAAACTAACCATATAATGATGGGGGTGGCTAGGCATAGCATTAAGTAAGGCATTAATCAGAATATTGAAAAGGGTGGGACTAAGCACACCTCCCTGTGGGGTTCCTAATTCAAAATCTTTAGTAACAATTCTATGTCCCTGGAACAACACAGACGACTTTCTGTTGGACAGGTAACCTTTAATCCAGCGGAGAAGCCATCCTCCAACATCCATTCTGGCAAGTTCACTAATGATTACATGTCGGTTGGCTACATCAAAAGCGGATTTAAGGTCAAGGTAGTGTATGAGCTGTCAGTGTACAGAGTGAGAAAGGTGGTAATGCAATGATGCACACTCCTTCCATGCATGAAGCCATGCAACCGGGGAGACAAGAATTGCTTAATTCTGTGCATAAGACTATTAAGAATCATCCTTTCGAATGTTTTACACAAGCAGCTAGTAAGAGATATTGGGCGAAATGAGCTTTGTTGATTGGGCTTCGGAATGGGAATAATGAGGCTGTTGGTCCATGATTTAGGGAGCTCCCCAGTGACATAGCTCATGTTACATAATTTAAGTAAAGGATTACCTGGTACTCGACACAGCAATCTGAGTATGTTGTAAGTAATACCATCCTCACCAGGCGACGTGGAGTTGCCCTTGGTTAGTGCTGCATCAAATTCATAATTAGTGAAAGGAATGTTGCAGTCATCTTCCTTGCTGAGCATAAAGCAAACAAGTCTCTCCCTTGCATCATATTTGCCCATTAATTTCGCGTGTGTGGTACTGGGAAGATTGTCTTAGCTAGGTGTAGCAGCCCAAGCACTGACTAACTCATTCGCCCTATGCAAGGGATGAGGGTGCGCGATCTGCCCAGTTCTGTTACCCTTAATTCTATTTATGTCCCTCCATGCCCGGCTAAGTGGGGTGTGAGCATTGAGACCATTGACAAATTGTTCCCAGTCTGTATGCCGCAGCTCTGTCATACGCTCTCTGGCAGCAGCAAGGGCAGTTTGGAAGAGCCTCAGCATTTTCAGCAGTACGTTTCAGTGTTCGAAGTTTAGAATCATTGTAATAGGTATGGTTTTTATAAGACTTATGATTATTATGGAAGTTATTTGGATTTAGAGTAGTAGGAGGTTTCAGAGGCGGCTGTAAGTAGTACTGAATACTGCTCACAAGGTCATTGTTAAAAGTCTCGACAGAGGTACACTCATAGGAATTATACCAGTCAGTCACATGTGCAACAAAGTCATCATGCTGATCAGGGGGAACATTAAAACGTTTCCGTTTGAATATCCCACCAGGAAGGATAGTATTACCAATATCTAGGGAGGCTAGCCTTGGGAAATGATCTGATGATATATCTGTTGCAATGGAAGACTCACAGCTGGCAGAAGTAATGTTGAAGCCCAGACACAGATCAAAGACGCCTCCATAGATATGTGTGGATTCAAGGTCACCTTCAATTTGCACATTATCATGACTGTTTAAGTGACAACAGTTGATTGCCATTACGATTACCAAACTGAGAGTTTCCAATGCTTTTGTGTCTTGCATTATAATCACCAATAATAAGAGTAGGTTCAGACTGAGCACAAGTTGGGAGCTCCAAGTAATTAAACTTAGCAGGAGCATACAAGTTAAATATGTTGAGAGCAGAGTTCCCAATATAAATCCTAACACCGTGGTATTGTAGCCCCTCTGTTTTCCTATGTGCAAGAAGTTGATAGGGAAGTGATTTTTTAATATATAGAACACAAGAATTAGTAGATTTGAGGTTATATGCAACAAATGATGACAATTTACGGGGTTGGGATTTTTCAGGGACTCTGCACTCTTGTAGACACACAATATCAATGGATTCAGTAGTTACTTTATGATGAAGGTCAGAAAATCTTTTTCTAAGTGACGCAATATTCCAACTTAAAATAGATAGTTTATACAAGTTTGGTTCCATTATAAAAGTTCAGGGATAGAATTCAGTTTCTCAGCAAAATGAAAAAACATACTAAATAGCAAACAGACATAATCAATATCAATATCATCAGTATTATCCTTATCCATGAGTCTCTTAAGTGCACATCCATTATGGAGGCCTCTTGGGAGTCTTTGTTTACAGAGGTCACGGCGCTCTTTGTCTGTGAATGTATGGCAGGTGACACTATCCCTTGCACTCACCTCTCCACTTTTATTACACTCATCACTATCATCACATGTACCACTTCCCTCATCATTATGACCAGTGATACATACACCATTATCAACAACCGGGTCATCTCCACACTCAGTATCTATCAATACATTACACTCATCAATTTGACTATCATGATGGTCTTCACTGCCCTTATCATCTTCACTGTGATTGTAAACATCACTATCAGATTCATCAGTTTTGCAATTATTAACACCACTGCAATCATCAGTTTGTTCATCATCACCACACTAATTTTCATAATGGCTGACAATCTGTGGTTTGATGTACTCATTTGCAACCTCTGTAAGTTTTTCCTGGTGGTGCTCAAGTTGTTGTTTCAAACACCATTGTTGCTTCTCCAGTACTGTTATGCGCAGTTGCATGTTGTGTACCACCCCAGCAAGACTAGCTGCATCTGGAAGTATGAAGTCCCGGTCAGCCGAGCCAGCTGGCTGACTGACAGCTGACTCAGCCAGACAGGTGGTGTCGACACCAGCAGCATTACTAGTGGTGATAGCAGACGTGGTCGTGCTCTGTTGATGTACTCCCAGAGTGACTCGCTCAACCACATTGTCTGAAATCAGGCGTGGGTCAGTATTCAGACATGAAGTATCTGGTAGGGGACGTGTAGAACCTGACGTTAGTATATAATCGCCAGTCTCCTTGCCTCTGCTCCAGAACATCCACGACTACGGTGCTTTTCGCACCAACTCCAAGGCTGAGGGACTGATTACCTCATCTTCTGTATATAGTTCTACTGTCTTCACATTGTGTTATGGAATTTGTATTGATAAAGCCACTGGATGACGAAACATCTGCAATATAGATGCCCAGATGTTGCACATGTGTCTTAATTTCATCTTGTCGGTATTGTATACCATTCTTGCACAATAGATGCCAAGCTAATGATGGTCTTCTTTAAGTCACCTGGTCTTTCCAGGCTGCAATATTGCTGTACACACTAGCATCTCCTTTCAAGACGGGAAAAGTTGCAGACCTAAAGAATTTACAGAGAACCTTCACAGCGCGTAATAAGTACAGTCAGACAACTAAATTATTGGGAATATTTGAGGTTGCTCGACCTATACTCGGGAATGCAGGGAAAGATATTTACACCTGGAAAGTTCTTCGTCTCAAATCCATACATGTAAATCGCTTCCTACGAAAGCAAGAGGCTTGGTAGATGGTACAAAATACCCCTAAAGAGCAGGGGTGCCATGAGTACACTAAGCTGAAAGAGTGCAAGGCTTTTCAACAGCCTCACATCACATATACAGTGGATTACCAACAGACCCCCGGATTATCTGCAAGAGAGAACTTACAAGGTTCTTCAAGTCTCTGATCACCGGACTGTGGTTTGAGCACTAGACTGCAAGTAGCCAGCAGTAACAGCCTGGTTCATAATGCTTCAAGCCATCAGTAGGGTACCTTAGGTTACATTACGTTAAGTTTGGTCAGGTCAAGTTAGGTTAGGATAAATCCTCAATATATATATATATATATATATATATATATATATATATATATATATATATATATATATATATATATATATATATATACACACACACACACACACACATTGAAGCACAAATGTGCAAATTTCAGAAACGGCCTCAATACGTCTGCCAACGGGGTCGCTCAGGGTAACCTTGAAGCGTTGAAATTTGCACGCTTATCACCGATGTGCGGGAATGGCCTCAAAGAGTTACGTCACGCAGACTTAATCATCCACTTTAGGCCTACAATGCACCTAAGCCTATGCGAGGTTAAGCCTACCACCAGTGTAGGCAAGTAAGGCCCACTCTCGCTTTCACCCTCCTGTTGCTACACAACGGAATGCGTTCTCTGTTGCTACACAACAGAATGTGTTCTTTGTTGCTACAGAACAGAATGTGTTCACGTGAATGTTGCTAAACAACAGAATGTGTTCTCTGCTGCTAAACAACAGAATGTGTTCTCTGCTGCTAAACAACAGAATGTGTTCTCTGCTGCTAAACAACAGAATGTGTTCTCTGCTGCTAAACAACAGAATGTGTTCTCTGCTGCTACACAACGGAATGGGTTCTCTGTTGCTACACAACGGAATGCGTTCTCTGTTGCTACGCAACGGAATGTGTTCTCTGTTGCTACACAACGGAATGTGTTCTCTGCTGCTACACAACGGAATGTGTTCTCTGCTGCTACACAACGGAATGTGTTCTCTGCTGCTACACAACGGAATGGGTTCTCTGTTGCTACACAACGGAATGCGTTCTCTGTTGCTACACAACGGAATGTGTTCTCTGTTGCTACACAACGGAATGTGTTCTCTGCTGCTACACAACGGAATGTGTTCTCTGTTGCTACACAACGGAATGTGTTCTCTGTTGCTACACAACGGAATGTGTTCTCTGCTGCTACACAACGGAATGTGTTCTCTGCTGCTACACAACGGAATGTGTTCTCTGTTGCTACACAACGGAATGATCTCTGTTGAGATACAACAGAACTTTGTGTAAAATTTTAATTTTTTTATTAATATTAAAAATGTACAATGATTCGTTTTGGACAGAAAAAAAAGGAGGAGGAGGAGAAGAAGAAGGAGGAGGAGGAGGAGAAGGAGGAGAAGAAGGAGGAGAAGAAGAAGGAGAAGAAGAAGAAGAAGAAGGGGATGAGGAGGAGACGAAGGAGGAGAAGGAGGAGGAGGAGGAGGAGGAGGAGGAGGAGGAGGAGGAGGAGGAGGAGGAGTAGGAGGAGGAGGAGGAGGAGGAGGAGGAAGGGAAGGAAGGAGAGAAGAGGAGGGAGGAGGAAGGAGGAGGAGGAAGGAGGAGAAAGGAGAAAGGAGGAGGAGTGAGGAGGAGGAGGAGTGAGGAGGAGGAGGAGTGAGGAGGAGGAGGAGTGAGGAGCAGGAGGAGTGAGGAGCAGGAGGAGTGAGGAGCAGGAGGAGGAGGAGGAGGAGGAGGAGGAGGAGGAGGAGGAGGAGAAGGAGGAGGAGGAGGAGGAGAGGAGGAGGAGGAGGAGAAAGAGGAGGAGGAGGAGAAGGAGGAGGAGTAGGAGGAGGAGGAGTAGAAGGAGGAGGAGGAGGAGGAGGAGGAGGAGGAGGAGGAGGAGGAGGAGGAGGAGGAGGAGGAGTAGGAAGGAGGAAGAGGAGGAGGAGGAGGAGGAGGAGGACGGGGGAAGAGGAGGAGGAGGAAGAGGAGGAGAAGAAGAAGAAGGAAGGAGGAAGAAGGAGGAGAGGAGGAAGGAGGAGGAGGAGAAGGAAGAGGAGGAGGAAGGAGGAGAAGAAGGAAGGAGGAGAGAAGGAGGAAGGAGGAGGAAGGAAGGAGGAGGAGAAGGAGGAGGAAGGAGAAGAAGGAGGAGGGGGAGGAGGAGAAGGAGGAGGAGGAGGAGGAGGAAGGACGAGGAGAAGAAGAGGAGGAGGAGTAGGTGGAGGAGGAGAAGGAGGAGGAAGGAAGAGGAGGAAGGAGGAGGAAGGAGGAGGAGGAAGAGGAGGAGAACGAGGAGGAGGACGAGGAGGAGGAGGAAGGAGGAGAGGAGGAGGAGGAGGAAGGAGAAGGAGGAGGAAGGAGGAAGGAGGAGGAGGAAGGAAGGAGGAGAAGGAGGAGGAGGAGAAGAAGGAGGAGGAGGAGGAGGGAGAAGAAGAGAGAGGAGGAGAAGAAGAAGGAGGAGGAGGAGGAGGAAGGAAGGAGAAGAAGGAAGGAGGAGAAGAAGAAGAAGAAGGAGGAGGAGAAGGAGGAAGGAGGAGGAGGAAGGAGGAGGAGGAGGAAGGAGGAGGAGGAAGGAAGGAGGAGGAGAAGAAGGAGGAGGAGGAGGAAGGAAGGAGGAGGAGGAGGAGGAGGAAGGAGGAGGAGGAGGAGAGGAGGAGGAGAAGGAAGGAGGAGGAGGAGGAGGAGGAGAGGAGGAGGAGGAGAGGAGGAGGAGGAGGAGGAGAGGAGGAGGAGGAGGAGGAGAAAGGAGGAGGAGGAGGAGGAGGAGGAGAGGAAGAAGGAGGAGGAAGGAGGAAGAAGGAGGAGGAGGAGGAGGAGGAGGAAGGAAGGAGGAGGAGGAGGAGGAAGGAGGAGGAGGAGGACGGAGGAGGAAGGAGGAGGAGGAGGAGGAGGAGGAAAGGAGGAGGAGGAGGAGGAGAGGAGGAGAGGAGGAAGGAGGGAAGGAGGAGGAGAGGAGGAGGAGGAGGAGGAGGAAGGAGGAGGAGGAGGAGGGAAGGAAGTAGGAGGAGGAGGAGGAAGGAGGAGGAGGAAGGAGAGGAAGGAGGAGGAGGAGAAGGAAGGAGGAGGAGGAGGAAGGAGAGGAGGAGGAGGAGGAGGAGGAAGGAGGAGAAGGAGGAGAGGAGGAGGAGGAGAAGGAGGAGGAGGAGGAGAAGAAGGAGGAGGAGGAAGGAGAAGAAGGAGGAGAAGAGGAGGAGGAGGAGGAGAGGAGGAGGAGGAGGAGGAGATGAAGGAGGAGGAGGAGATGAAGGAAGGAGGAGAAGGAGATGAAGGAAGGAGGAGGAGATGAAGGAAGGAGGAGGAGGAGGAGAAGGAGGAGGAGGAAGGAGGAGGAGGAGAGAAGAAGAAGAAGGAGGAAGAG
>NC_091324.1:3572474-3729974 GCF_038502225.1 Cherax quadricarinatus
GCTAGGTGCCCGTGTACTGTTAGGTGCCCGTGTACTGCTAGGTGCCCGTGTACTGCTAGGTGCCCGTGTATTGTTAGATGCCTGTGTACTGCTAGGTTCCCGTGTACTGCTAGGTGCCCGTGTACTGCTAGGTGCCCGTGTACTGCTAGGTGCCCGTGTACTACTAGGTGCCTGTGTACTGGTAGGTGCCTGTGTACTGCTAGGTGCCTGTGTACTGCTAGGTGCCTGTGTACTGCTAGGTGCCCGTGTACTGCTAGGTGCCCGTGTACTGCTAGATGCCCGTGTACTACTAGGTGCCTGTGTACTGGTAGGTGCCTGTGTACTGCTAGGTGAAGAAGGATAGCAGGAGTTAGGAAATTCTACCATGTCTCGACCTGAGTCGTTTCTGCCCTGAGCCAACGACTCTTTCTACCATAACACTAACAACACTCTGCTTCAAGAAAGCCTTGAACAGAATCCTCATACACACTGTCTCAGCCGCTGACTCGTGGGACTCCATATTCACCAAGAACGTCAAGAAACCTCTGTCATGTGCCTTAAGCATTCTACGATGATGGAGCTCAGACACAGGAGTCATGATAGCAGCCACTGAAAACAGTGGATATTGATCAGCTTCACAAAGATGCCAGAAAAACAATTATAAAATCTGGCATCTCATGTTATTAAATTCTTTGAAAGAGTTGTAAGAAGAGAGATCGGTAACTACGTGGATTCCCAACATTCGCACAACTCAGGACAGCAGGTCGCTTCTGTCCCTCACAACTACTGCACCACAAACAATATGCAGACGATTATATTTCGACTCGGCAAAAGTCTTGACTAAGTGCGATCATGGTGTATCAAGGCGCAAAATGCGTGTAAAGGGAAACATTGGAAAAGTAGGCAGATGGACGTTTAACATTCTTACAAATGGAACGCCAAAAGTAAGTGTAAATAAAATTAAAGCGGAGGCCGCCACAGAGCAAAGCTGTGGTGCCCAGGGCACAGCTGTGGTGCCCAGGGCACAGCTGTGGTGCCAAGGGCACAGCTGTGGTGCCCAGGGCACAGGTGTGGTCCCCAGGGCACAGGTGTGGTCCCCAGGGCACAGCTGTGGTCCCCAGGCCACAGCTGTGGTCCCCAGGGCACAGCTGTGGTCCCCAGGGCACAGCTCTCGCCACAATGTGACAAACATAAATCGTAACACAGTATTATCCTTTACAGAATGCTAGAATTTATATGAGTGTATCTACTGAGGACGGCAAATCTCCAAGCTATATAAATCGTCTTCCAGTGAGATACATAAAAATAGCAGTAAGAAAAGGGCAAATTTTAGTTAATCTGATGTAAAAAAATGAAGAGGAAAAATTGGAAGAGAGAATCAAACTAAGAATAAACACTCATCAGAACGAATGACTGATGTGAGCGACCTAGTAATATCAAGGGACCTCGGTAGTATGGATCACAACAGTAATATCAAGGGACCTCGGTAGTATGGATCACAACAGTAATATCAAGGGACCTCGGTAGTATGGATCACAACAGTAATATCAGGGGACCTCGGTAGTATGGATCACAACAGTAATATCAGGGGACCTCGGTAGTATGGATCACAACAGTAATATCAAGGGACCTCGGTAGTATGGATCACAACAGTAGTATCAAGGGACCTCAGTAGTATGGATCACAACAATAGTATCAAGGGACCTCAGTATGGATCACAACAGTAATATCAAGGGACCTCAGTAGTATGGATCACAACAGTAGTATCAAGGGACCTCAGTAGTATGGATCACAACAGTAATATCAAGGGACCTTGGTAGTATGGATCACAACAGTAATATCAAGGGACCTTGGTAGTATGGATCACAACAGTAATATCAAGGGACCTTGGTAGTATGGATCACAACAGTAATATCAAGGGACCTCGGTAGTATGTATCACAACAGTAATATCAAGGGACCTCGGTAGTATGGATCACAACAGTAATATCAAGGGACCTCGGTAGTATGGATCACAACAGTAATATCAAGGGACCTCACCAGTATGGATCACAACAGTAATATCAAGGGACCTCGGTAGTATGGATCACAACAGTAATATCAATGGACCTCACCAGTATGGATCACAACAGTAATATCAAGGGACCTCCCTAATATGGATCACAACAGTAATATCAAGGGACATCACCAGTGTGGATCACAACAGTAATATCAATGGACCTCACAAGTATGGATCACAACAGTAATATCAATGGACCTCACAAGTATGGATCACAACAGCAATATCAAGGGACATCACCAGTGTGGATCACAACAGTAATATCAATGGACCTCACCAGTATGCATCACAACAGTAATATCAAGGGACCTCCCTAATATGGATCACAACAGCAATATCAAGGGACCTCACCAGTATGGATCACAACAGTAATATCAAGGGACCTCCCTAATATGTATCACGGCAGCAATATCAAGGGACCTCACCAGTATGGATCACAACAGTAATATCAAGGGACCTCCCTAATATGGATCACAACAGCAATATCAAGGGACCTCACCAGTATGGATCACAACAGTAATATCAAGGGACCTCCCTAGTATGGATCACAACAGTAATATCAAGGGACATCACCAGTATGGATCACAACAGTAATATCAATGGACCTCACAAGTATGGATCACAACAGTAATATCAAGGGACCTCCCTAGTATGGATCACAACAGTAATATCAATGGACCTCACCAGTATGCATCACAACAGTAATATCAAAGGACCTCCCTAATATGGATCACAACAGCAATATCAAGGGACCTCACCAGTATGGATCACAACAGTAATATCAAGGGACCTCCCTAATATGGATCTCAACAGCAATATCAATGGACCTCACCAGTATGCATCACAACAGTAATATCAAGGGACCTCCCTAATATGGATCACAACATTAATATCAAGGGACCTCACCAGTATGAATCACAACAGTAATATCAAGGGACCTCCCTAATATGGATCACAACAGCAATATCAATGGACCTCTCCAGTATGCATCACAACAGTAATATCAAGGGACCTCCCTAATATGGATCACAACAGCAATATCAAGGGACCTCACCAGTATGGATCACAACAGTAATATTAAGGGACCTCCCTAATATGGATCACAACAGTAATATCAAGGGACATCACCAGTATGGATCACAACAGTAATATCAATGGACCTCACCAGTATGGATCACAACAGTAATATTAAGGGACCTCCCTAATATGGATCACAACAGCAATATCAAGGGACCTCCCTAGTATGGATCTCAACAGTAATATCAAGGGACCTCCCTAGTATGGATCACAACAGCAATATCAATGGACCTCACCAGTATGGATCACAACAGCAATATCAAGGGACCTCCCTAGTATGGATCACAACAGTAATATCAAGGGACCTCCCTAATATGGATCAAAACAATATCATTATCTCAACAGCAAGGAAAATGATAGGCTGGATAACTGAAACTTTCAAAACCTGAGATGCCAAACCGATGATAATTCTCAGCATATGACTCGTTTTCTCAAGGCTGGACTACTGCTCTACACTAAGGGCGTCGTTAAAGCATGCGAAATTGCAGACCTTGAGAATGTACAGAGAACCTTCACTACTAGTATAAATTTAGTCAAGCACTTAAATCACTGGGAATGCTTGAAGTTCCTTAAGTTATACTCCTCGGAACGTACACAAGAATGGTATATCATAAAACACACCTGGAATTTATTTTACGGGAACTAGTCACAAACCAGCACACAAAAGTCATTCCATACGACACCAGGAGGATGGGCTGCCTTGTCATACGCTGCAACGTTGCAACTGAACAACAAGGGTGCAACAAGTGCTCCAAGAGATGAGCAATATGAATTAGGGGACCAAGAGTGTTCAACACCCTCCCGGTTGTCTTCAGGAAGAACTGAAGTTCCTCGAGTCAGTTACTGATCACCCTGGCTGTGGTGTGAATGCTGAGCTGCATGCTGCCAGCAGCAACAGCCTGGTTGATCAGGCCTTGGTCCACCGGGAGACCTGAACTCGGATCGGGTCGTAGGGGCGTTGAAATCACCTGTTCAGGAAGACTTCAGTAAAAGAATTGTCAGTATTATGAAGGAAGGTGTGCAGTATCACCTTCACTAGTCTCAACACTACACCAGACCTTCACTATCACTCACTGCAACCCTCTCCACTAAACCCTCAGGGGTAGGCTTCCATTAAACCCTCAGGGGTAGGCTTCCATTAAACCCTCAGGGGTAGGCTTCAACTACACCCTCAAGGGTAAGCCTCCACCAAACCCTCAGGGGTAGGCCATGCTGAAAGGGTTGTCAGTGAAATGCCGCTTTAACGGGGTTACCGTTTAAAGGTGGTGGTTCAGCGTTGATGAGAGGCTCTTGATCCAAGGAACTGAACCTTCCCTCCCCAGTCTTGCATCGAACCTGACTGCCTCCCATGACCTTATAGTGTGTAATAATAATAATAATAATAATAATAATAATAATAATACAAGTAACTAATAATAATAATAATAATAATAATACAAGTAACAATAATAATAATAATAATAATAATAATAGGGTAGTGAGGTACCGCAAGGGGTTCAGTTAGGTGCATTTATGAGTGTCCTCAGGGGAGGAGGTGCACTGCTGGGTAGGCCTACTCTACCACTGACCCGCAGCCCTTAGGCTCTTACATTGTCACGCTCGCCTCCGGAATCCTTCTTCAAACCAAAGGGTTAAAAAAGGGAGGACGGGGTGTGGAGAGGGAGGGGCAGGGGGTAGAGTTGGGTGGGGAGGGGGTGATGGGTAGGCAGTTTTCAGTAGGCCTACGTTTGAACCTCTCACACAACACCGTTCAGGATTTTCCTCACTATGAACACCGAAGTAGTGGGTGGGAACATGTCGAGATTACTGACCTACAGTAGTTGTATTGTGCTGATGTACTGTGCTGTCGTACTGTGCTGTTGTGCTGTGCTGTTGTACTGTGTTGTTGTGCTGTGCTAATGTACTGTGCTGTTGTACTGTGCTGTTGTGCTGTGCTAATGCACTGTGCTGTTGTACTGTGCTGTTGTGCTGTGCTAATGTACTGTGCTGTCGTACTGTGCTGTTGTGCTGTGCTAATGCACTGTGCTGTTGTACTGTGCTGTTGTGCTGTGCTAATGTACTGTGCTGTCGTACTGTGCTGTTGCACTGTGCTGTTGTACTGTGCTGTTGTACTGTGCTGTTGTACTGTGCTAATGCACTGTGCTGTTGTACTGTGCTGTTGTGCTGTGCTAATGTACTGTGCTGTCGTACTGTGCTGTTGCACTGTGCTGTTGTACTGTGCTGTTGTACTGTGCTGTTGTACTGTGCTAATGCACTGTGCTAATGTATTGTGTTGGTGTACTGTGCTGTTGTACTGTGCTGTTGTACTGTGCTGTTGTACTGTGCTGTTGTACTGTGCTGTTGTACTGTGCTGTTGTACTGTGCTAATGCACTGTGCTGTTGTACTGTGCTGTTGTGCTGTGCTAATGTACTGTGCTGTACTGTGCTGTTGCACTGTGCTGTTGTACTGTGCTGTTGTACTGTGCTGTTGTACTGTGCTAATGTATTGTGTTAGTGTAATGTGCTGTTGTACTGTGCTGTTGTACTGTGCTAATGTACTGTGCTAATGTACTGTGCTGATGTACTGTGCTAATGTAATGTGCTGTTGTACGGTGCTGATGTACTGTCTGTTGTGCTGTTGCACTGTGCTGTTGTACTGTGCTAATGTACTGTGCTGTTGTACTGTGCTGTTGTACTGTGCTGTTGTACTGTGCTGTTGTACTGTGCTAACGTACTGTGCTGTTGTACTGTGCTGTTGTACTGTGCTGTTGCACTGTGCTGTTGTACTGTGCTGTTGCACTGTGCTGTTGTACTGTGCTAATGTACTGTGCTAATGTACTGTGCTAATGTACTGTGCTGTTGTACTGTGCTGTTGTACTGTGGTGTCTATTGTGTGATGTTCTGTTGTGTGCTGTTGTATTGTGCTTTCTGTTGTGTGCTGTTGTATTGTGCTGTTCTGTTGTGTGCTGTTGTATTGTGCTGTTCTGTTGTGTGCTGTTGTATTGTGCTGTTCTGTTGTGTGCTGTTGTATTGTGCTGTTCTGTTGTGTGCTGTTGTATTGTGCTGTTCTGTTGTGTGCTGTTGTATTGTGCTGTTCTGTTGTGTGCTGTTGTATTGTGTTGTTCTGTTGTGTGCTGTTGTGTGTTGATGTTTATTGACAGTTATACTGTGTGCTGCTGCACTGTTTACTTTTGCACTATGTGCTGTTGTACTGTATACAGTTGTCTGTGTACAGCTGTACTGAATATTGTTTTTCATGGACCATGTGCTGTGTACCAATAACTATGTACTTTATGATTTTTGTACTGTCCTTGTACTGTTGTACAGTTGTTTCTGCACTGTTGCAGCATTTCTGTAATATGTACTGTCGTACTCAGATACTGTCGTACTCAGATACTGTCGTACTCAGATAATGTCGTACCCACATACTGTCGTTCTCAAATACTGTCGTATTTGCCTATGATGATTCAGGCAGATTAAAGTATTTAGGGCAGATAATAGCACATTAAGTCAATTAGACTACCTAGAGCAAATAGTAGCACATTAAGTCAATTAGACTACCTAGGGCAGATAATAGCACATTAAGTCAGTTAACAGCAACGTATTCCTAAGACTCACCAAGTACTCGGCGAACGTCAAGTGATCATAGCGTGTGTTTGCCACCTCGTGTTAAATATTAATACAAGAGGGTCCGCTGTGCTTCATAGTAACGTTGCCATTGCCACCACTATCACCAAAAATTCTACCACCACTGTCACCACCAGTTCTACCACCACTATCACCACCAGTTCTACCACCATCACCACCAGTTCTACCACCATCACCACTAGTTCTACCACCATCACCACTAGTTCTACCACCACTATCACCACCAGTTTCACCACCAGTTTCACCACCAGTTCTATCACCACTATCAACACCAGTTCTACCACCACTATCACCACTAGTTCTACCACTGTCACCACCAGTTCTGCCACCACTGTCACCACCAGTTCTACCACCACTGTCACCACCAGTTCTACCACCACTATCACCACCAGTTCTACCACCACTGTCACCACCAGTTCTACCACCACTGTCACCACCAGTTCTACCACCACTGTCACCACCAGTTCTACCACCACTGTCACCACCAGTTCTACCACCACTATCACCACCAGTTCTACCACCACTATCACCACTAGTTCTACCACTGCCACCACCAGTTCTACCATCAACACCAGTTCTACCACCACTATCACCACCAGTTCTACCACCACTATCACCACCAGTTCTACCACCACTATCACCACCAGTTCTACCACCACTATCACCACCAGTTCTACAACCATCACCACCAGTTCTACAACCATCACCAACAGTTCTACCACCACCAGTTCTACCACCAGTTCTACCACCACTATCACCACCAGTTTCACCACCAGTTCTATCACCACTATCAACACCAGTTCTACCACCACTATCACCACCAGTTCTACCACCACTATCACCACCAGTTCTACCACCACTATCACCACCAGTTCTACCACCATCACCACCAGTTCTACCACCATCACCACTAGTTCTACCACCATCACCACTAGTTCTACCACCACTATCACCACCAGTTTCACCACCAGTTCTATCACCACTATCAACACCAGTTCTACCACCATCACCACTAGTTCTACCACTGTCACCACCAGTTCTGCCACCACTGTCACCACCAGTTCTACCACCACTGTCACCGCCAGTTCTACCACCACTATCACCAGTTCTACCACCACTGTCACCACCAGTTCTACCACCACTGTCACCACCAGTTCTACCACCACTGTCACCACCAGTTCTACCACCACTGTCACCACCAGTTCTACCACCACTGTCACCACCAGTTCTACCACCGCTATCACCACTAGTTCTACCACTGTCACCACCAGTTCTACCATCAACACCAGTTCTACCACCACTGTCACCACCAGTTCTACCACCACTATCACCACCAGTTCTACCACCATCACCACCAGTTCTACCACCACTGTCACCACCAGTTCTACCACCACTATCACCACCAGTTCTACCACCACTATCACCACCAGTTCTACCACCACTGTCACCACCAGTTCTACCACCACTGTCACCACCAGTTCTACCACCATCATCACCAGTTCTACCACCACTATCATCACTAATTCTACCACCACTATCACCACTAGTTCTGCCACCACTGTCACCACCAGTTCTACCACCACTATCACCACCAGTTCTACCACCACTATCACCACCAGTTCTACCACCACTATCACCACCAGTTCTACCACCACTATCACCACCAGTTCTACCACCACTGTCACCACCAGTTCTACCACCACTATCACCACCAGTTCTACCACTGTCACCACCAGTTCTACCACCACTATCACCACCAGTTCTACCACCACTATCACCACCAGTTCTACCACCACTATCACCACCAGTTCTACCACCACTGTCACCACCAGTTCTACCACCATCACCACCAGTTCTACCACCACTGTCACCACCAGTTCTACCACCACTGTCACCACCAGTTCTACCACCACTATCACCACCAGTTCTACCACCACTGTCACCACCAGTTCTACCACCATCACCACCAGTTCTACCACCACTGTCACCACCAGTTCTACCACCACTGTCACCACCAATTCTACCACCACTGTCACCACCAGTTCTACCACCACTGTCACCACCAATTCTACCACCACTGTCACCACCAGTTCTACCACCACTGTCACCACCAGTTCTACCACCACTGTCACCACCAGTTCTACCACCACTATCACCACCAGTTGTACCACCACTGTCACCACCAGTTCTACCACCACTATCACCACCAGTTCTACCACCACTGTCACCACCAGTTCTACCACCACTGTCACCAGTTCTACCACCACTATCACCATCAGTTCTACCACCACTGTCACCACCAGTTCTACCACCACTGTCACCACCAGTTCTACAACCACCACCAGTTCTACCACCACTATCACCACCAGTTCTACCACCACTGTCACCACCAGTTCTACCACCACTGTCACCACCAGTTCTACCACCACTATCACCACCAGTTCTACCACCACTGTCACCACCAGTTCTACCACCACTGTCACCACCAGTCTACCACCACTGTCACCACCAGTTCTACCACCACTGTCACCAGTTCTACCACCATCACCACCAGTTCTACCACCACTATCACCACCAGTTCTACCACCACTGTCACCACCAGTTCTACCACCACTGTCACCACCAGTTCTACCACCACTGTCACCACCAGTTCTACCACCATCACCACCAGTTGTACCACCACTGTCACCACCAGTTCTACCACCACTATCACCACCAGTTCTACCACCACTGTCACCACCAGTTCTACCACCACTATCACCACCAGTTCTACCACCACTGTCACCAGTTCTACCACCACTATCACCACCAGTTCTACCACCACCACCAGTTCTACCACCACTATCACCACCAGTTCTACAACCATCACCACCAGTTCTACAACCATCACCACCAGTTCTACAACCATCACCACCAGTTCTACAACCATCACCACCAGTTCTACAACCATCACCACCAGTTCTACAACCATCACCACCAGTTCTACCACCACTAGTTCTACCACCAGTTCTACCACCACTGTCACCACCAGTCTACCACCACTGTCACCACCAGTTCTACCACCACTGTCACCAGTTCTACCACCACTGTCACCAGTTCTACCACCATCACCACCAGTTCTACCACCACTGTCACCACCAGTTCTACCACCACTGTCACCACCAGTTCTACCACCACTGTCACCACCAGTTCTACCACCACTATCACCACCAGTTCTACCACCACTGTCACCACCTCATACCACCACCTTCCTCCGTCTCAGACTGGAGATCGTGATCGTCAAGACTCAGGGTGCTCACCACCAACTCCAAGGCTGACTGATCACCTCATCATTCGTATATAGTTCTACGGTCTTTACGTCATGTCCTTACATTAATCAAGCCACTGGTTAGGGAAACATCTACAAATATAAATACCCAGATGTTGCAGATGAGTCGAATTATTCATCATGTCGTTATTGCATACCAGTCATGTACAGGTACAGCTAACCAGGCCTGGGTAGGGGGTACTAAAGTACTTTTTCATTTAATACAGAATATTCAGGTTTTTGTAAAATGTCCACTCAAGATGCAGTTTAGAGAGCAAGAATGCTATAGAATCATGATTAAGTATTTATTGATACTCAGTGTAATATATTTTGTCTTCGTTTATGTACATATTGTATCTAAAATCTTCGTTCTAAAATTTTGATGATTTTGTCGTTTCCATACAATATAACACCAATTCTGTTATTTATGTGCTTCTGTAGTTAATATTTCAAGCATGTAAGAAAACTACTGAAACCGTTCTGAAACGATGAAATATGCAATAAACATAAGCTTTCTGCTAACACAGCTGATCTAACTCACTTCTACTCCCACCTGGACTTAAAACCCAAGAGAGGAGTGTTAGGTAGCCTTTGATGTCTGCACTTACAATCTGAAGTGACGAGTTACTTAAGGTTAAGCGAGTACAAAACATCTTTTCCAATATTAAATTCCCTCACTACTTGATTCGTCGGTATAAAGATGATAAAGTTGACGTGATGGACCTCAACGTCAGGAAGCAAGAACACTGATGATGTTACCACCAGTACACTGATGATGTTACCACCAGAACACTGATGATGTTACCACCAGAACACTGATGATGTTACCACCAGAACACTGATGATGTTACCACCAGAACACTGATGATGTTACCACCAGAACACTGATGATGTTACCACCAGAACACTGATGATGTTACCACCAGTACACTGATGATGTTACCACCAGAACACTGATGATGTTACCACCAGAACACTGATGATGTTACCACCAGAACACTGATGATGTTACCACCAGAACACTGATGATGTTACCACCAGAACACTGATGATGTTACCACCAGGACACTGATGCTGTTACCACCAGAACACTGATGCTGTTACCACCAGAACACTGATGTTGTTATCACCAGAACACTGATGTTGTTACCACCAGAACACTGATGTTGTTACCACCAGAACACTGATGATGTTACCACCAGGACACTGATGTTGTTACCACCAGAACACTGATGATGTTACCACCAGGACACTGATGTTGTTACCACCAGGACACTGATGTTGTTACCACCAGAACACTGATGTTGTTACCACCAGGACACTGATGTTGTTACCACCAAGACACTGATGTTGTTACCACCAGGACACTGATGTTGTTACCACCAGGACACTGATGTTGTTACCACCAGAACACTGATGTTGTTACCACCAGGACACTGATGTTGTTACCACCAAGACACTGATGTTGTTACCACCAGGACACTGATGTTGTTACCACCAGGACACTGATGTTGTTACCACCAGGACACTGATGTTGTTACCACCAGGACACTGATGTTGTTACCACCAGGACACTGATGTTGTTACCACCAGGACACTGATGTTGTTACCACCAGAACACTGATGTTGTTACCACCAGGACACTGATGTTGTTACCACCAAGACACTGATGTTGTTACCACCAGGACACTGATGTTGTTACCACCAGGACACTGATGTTGTTACCAAAAGAACACTGATGTTGTTACCACCAGGACACTGATGTTACCACCAGAACACTGATGTTGTTACCACCAGAACACTGATGTTGTTACCACCAGGACACTGATGTTGTTACCACCAAGACACTGATGTTGTTACCACCAGGACACTGATGTTGTTACCACCAAGACACTGATGTTGTTACCAAAAGAACACTGATGTTGTTACCACCAGGACACTGATGTTACCACGAGGACACTGATGTTGTTACCACCAGGACACTGATGTTGTTACCACCAGTACACTGATGTTGTTACCACCAAGACACTGATGTTGTTACCACCAGGACACTGATGTTGTTACCACCAGAACACTGATGTTGTTACCACCAGGACACTGATGTTACCACGAGGACACTGATGTTGTTACCACCAGTACACTCATGATGTTACCACCAGGACACTGATGATGTTACCACGAGAACACTGATGATGTTACCACCAGGACACTGATGATGTTACCACCAGGACACTGATGTTGTTGCCACCGATCACTGATGATGTATGTTGCCACCAGGACACTGATGATGTTACCACCAGGACACTGATGTTACCACCAGGACACTGATGTTGTTACCACCAGGACACTGATGTTGTTACCACCAGGACACTGATGATGTTCCCACCAGGACACTGATGTTACCACCAGGACACTGATGTTGTTACCACCAGGACACTGATGATGTTATCACCAGGACATTGATGTTGTTACCACCAGGACACTGATGATGTTACCACCAGGACACTGATGTTGTTACCACCATTACACTGATGATGTTACCACCAGAACACTGATGATGTTACCACCAGGATACTGATGTTACCACCAGGACACTGATGATGTTACCACCAGGACACTGATGTTGTTACCACCGGAATTGATGTTACCACCAGAACACTGATATTGTCAGCACCAGGACACTGATGTTACCACCAGAACACTGATATTGTCACCACCAGGACACTGATGATGTTACCACCAGGACACTGATGTTACCACCAGAACACTGATGTTGTCACCACCAGAACACTGATGTTGTTACCACCAGGACACTGATGTTGTTACCAAAAGAACACTGATGTTGTTACCACCAGAACACTGATATTGTCACCACCTGGACACTGATGTTGTTACCACCAGGACACTGATGTTACCACCAGAAGACTGATGTTGTCACCACCAGGACACTGATGCTGTTACCACCAGGATACTGATGTTACCACCAGAACACTGATGTTGTTACCACCAGGACACTGATGATGTTACCACCAGGACACTGATGTTGTTACCACCAGAACACTGATGTTGTTACCACCAGGACACTGATGTTGTTACCACCAGAACACTGATGTTGTTACCACCAGCACACTGATGTTGTTACCACCAAGACACTGATGTTATTACCACGAGGACACTGATGTTGTTACCATCAGAACACTGATGTTGTTACCACCAGGACACTGATGATGTTACCACCAGGACACTGATGATGTTACCACCAGGACACTGATGATGTTACCACCAGAACACTGATGTTGTTACCACCAGTACACTGATGTTGTTACCACCAAGACACTGATGTTGTTACCACCAGGACACTGATGTTGTTACCACCAGGACACTGATGTTACCACCAGGACATTGATGTTGTTACCACCAGTACACTCATGATGTTACCACCAGGACACTGATGTTGTTACCACCAGGACACTGATGATGTTACCTCGAGAACACTGTTGATGTTACCACCAGGACACTGATGATGTTACCACCAGGACACTGATGTTGTTACCACCGATCACTGATGATGTTACCACCAGGATACTGATGATGTTACCACCAGGACACTGATGTTACCACCAGGACACTGATGTTGTTACCACCAGGACACTGATGTTGTTACCACCAGGACACTGATGTTGTTACCACCAGGACAATGATGATGTTACCACCAGGACACTGATATTACCACCAGGACACTGATGTTGTTACCACCAGGACACTGATGTTACCACCAGGACATTGATGTTGTTACCACCAATACACTCATGATGTTACCACCAGGACACTGATGTTGTTACCACCAGGACACTGATGATGTTACCACGAGAACACTGATGATGTTACCACCAGGACACTGATGATGATACCACCAGGACACTGATGTTGTTACCACCGATCACTGATGATGTTACCACCAGGATACTGATGATGTTACCACCAGGACACTGATGTTGTTACCACCAGGACACTGATGATGTTACCACCAGGACACTGATGTTACCACCAGGACACTGATGTTGTTACCACCAGGACACTGATGGTGTTACCACCATTACACGGATGATGTTACCACCAGAACACTGATGATTTTACCACCAGGACACTGATGTTACCACCAGGACACTGATGTTGTTACCACCAGGACACTGATGTTACCACCGGAATTGATGTTACCACCAGAACACTGATATTGTCAGCACCAGGACACAGATGTTACCACCAGAACACTGATATTGTCACCACCAGGACACTGATGATGTTACCATGTGGCATGCAAAGAGTACGTAACCTTTATTCGGCGCATGGACACACCCTCATTTACAGGCTATCTCCCCCAACCAGCGAACCAGGTTGCTAAGAGTTGATGATGGGGCCCCATCGTTCAACTAGTGACCAGGTTCTAGCCAATAAGAAGGTGGGATTGACAATCGCAGAGGTTATGTGGATACCGCTCTCCTCTCTGCCCTTGTCATTCCCACTCTAGAGCTGGTTGAAGCACGGTCTGCTATCTTGTGGCTTCTATTTCTGCCTTGCTTACCGTGGAGTGCACTATATTTATCACTGTACATAGTGTACATATTGCTGTTATAATTGGTGAAGGATAATATAAGTCTAAACTTTTTCTACTGTGTTTATTTGCTCCCATTACACCTGGGATAACAGGCCATTTGAAATCCTAGGTTGTAATATGGGGGCCTGTCCGGGATCTGGACTTAGAGAAACGGTTGAGCTTAGGGTGAAGCTTGTAGCAGGAACATTGTGTAGCTTGCTGTTTCGCTTCGCTTTACAAATTTTGCGTGTCAGTTGCTTATGATCAGCCTTGCTATTGTGTGATCGTTCAACAGCTCGCTACTAGCTTGTTCAGTGTGCTCGCTTCGCTACGGTCAATCTTGTGTGCAGTCGGCTTTGCTTGTATGCGTATTCTGCAATCGTACTGTGCATAGCTAAGCGTGTTCTGCAAATTAACGTGTTACGTTGGGGTATTCGTACTGTGCATAGCGAATAACTTATGCCACCTAGACGAGTCAGACGCCTGGTGTCAGCATATACTTTGCATAACCTACCTAAATTGTCCCTACAGCGTTGTTGGCAAATTGCTCGTTCCATTGGCATTCCCTATAAACGCACTCTCACAGCTGCGCAACTGCGTTCACTTATTGCTGACATACTTATTGAAGAAGAGATGGCACATCAAACTCCTCCCTTTACGGGAGCTAGGGAAAAAACTACTATGTTCTCGCAGGAGGAAGATGATACACCTACGGAGCAAAATGGTCAGTATAGTGCAGCTGGGTTGTCTCAGGGTGAATCAGCGTCGTTGGCACTTGAGCTGGCAAAAATCACGCTGGAGCAAACTAGGGAACAGAGAGCATTCGCAAGGGAAGAATTTGATAGGGAAAGAGAGAGGAGACAGTTTTCGCATTCTGTAAACGATTTCAGTTTACAAAAAGCAGTACAGCTTGTTCCCCGCTTCAATGAGGCCGAACCAGAGCAATTTTTCGAAAGCTTCGAAAATCAGGCTCGAGCCTTGAGGTGGCCGGAACAGCACTGGGCAGCGTTGGTTCATACAGCATTATTGGGTAAGGCACAGGAATTTACGTCGGTATTAACTGACGCTGAATTCTCTGATTATCAAGTAGTGAAGACCACAGTGTTGGGAGCATATACATGTATCCCAGCTAAATATCGTAAGACCTTCAAATTGAACAGGCGGCAGCTTGGTCAATCCCTGGTGGACTTTGTGAGACAGCAAACCAAAGCTTTTACCAGCTGGTATAAAGCGAGTGGTGTCTCTAACTTTGAGGAGCTGGTGCAGCTTATTCTGATTGATAACCTGCTGGAGTCTGTGGGACCAGAGGTTCGTGTCTTTCTGCAGGATCGTGACTTAACCACTGCATTGGAGGCGGCCAGGTTGGCTGATACCTTCGAAACGAACCGCTCCTTGTCCGAGCGGTCCCGTCTCTCTTTTCAACAGTCTGGCGTGAGCAGAGATCGACAACATTGGAGAATGAAGTGCCAGCCGGAGGGAGAGCGTCTACGTCATCCAACCAAGTCACCTGGTGAGCCACGCTTCTCAACATATGGTCCCCCTGCGGAGAGGCAAACTACTTATGGAGCATCTCGACAACAATATCCAGAGAGGCACCAGCCAGAACGACACCACTTGCAACGTCATCAGGGAGTAAAGGGCAAGCCTGTCGTCTGCTTCAGGTGCAATAAAGTAGGTCACATCAGTTCCAACTGCCCCCAAAAACCTCAACCCATCGGGAAAATCTCTAATATCCCTAGTAACATGTCCCCTAGAGAAGTAGAAAAAGGTATGGCCCCTTATTATTGCGAAAGTCTTATTTCCCTTCAGGAAAACTCAGAACCAACTAAAGTAAATACCTTTAGAGATACTGGAGCATATTGCTCACTTGTCAGAGAAGGAATATTACCCCTTTCAGAGAATACTTCTTTGAATTCCTCAGTTTTATTGGAAGCATTTGGAGGAGCTATCTTTTCCGTTCCTTTGCATAAAATTTATGTACAGTGCAAATATTACACTGGGTACTTGACTGTAGGGGTCTCAAAAGGATTTCCCATGAAAAATGCCATGTTATTACTGGGTAATAACATTACTACTGTTACTTCGTGTCCTGAACCTATAATGATTAATGCTTCTCCAGTGTTGGCCATAACTCGGGCAACATCCCAAGGGTTGTCTGGGGAGAATGTTGACCTATCCTTGGACGACTCCGATCTCGGAATAGCCACGTTGTTTTATGAGACACACCGGCCGGAGTCTCGTAAATCAAGTGAACAGACCCCGATCAAGCCTTCCTATTCCCAGGTTGCAGGATTGCCAGATGTCTCTGTTTCCATGCCCGAGGGACTGTCCTTCCGGGAGGAACAACGAAAGGACCCTTCTTTAAAATTCGCTTTTCAGGCAGCCATGGGTAAATCCTCTTTGGGTCATCCAGTCAAGTATGAAGTTAAAAATGATTATTTGGTTTGCACTGAGACTGGTAAGGAGATAGAGGGCCGGCAATTATACGACAGGTTAGTGGTTCCAACCAAGTATAGACCTCAGATATTAAATATAGCTCATAATACGTCATCAGGAGGTCACTTAGGAATTACAAAAACCTTGTATAGAATCACAAAAGAATTTTATTGGCCAAAATTAAAGAAAGATGTGAAGAATCATATTAGGTGTTGCCGAGAATGTCAGCAAGTTGGAAAACCTGGACATTCCATTAAACCTGCACCTCTCCAACCCATACCTGCTGATGGAGAACCTTTTGCAGATTTAATTATAGATTGTGTAGGTCCACTACCTAAGTCAAAGTCTGGAAATCAGTATTTATTTACAATTATGGATAAAGTAACCAGATATCCTGAAGCGATCCCAATGCGTAGTATCAATACTAAAGCTATTCTCAAAGCTTTAACAAAATTCATTTCTTGTTTTGGCATTCCTAAAACTATACAAAGTGATCAAGGTACTAACTTCACTGCCAAAGCATTTAGGGAAGTATTAACTAGGTTAGGGATAATTCACAACTTATCCACTGCCTATCACCCTCAGTCCCAAGGCGCCTTGGAAAGATTCCACCAAACATTAAAAACAATGATGAGAAGTTTTTGCATGCACTTTCCGACAGACTGGGATGAATCTCTACCTTTGTTGCTGTTCTCAGTACGGGAGACGGTGCAAGAGTCTACAGGGTATAGTCCGTTTGAGCTGATCTTTGGGCACAATGTACGAGGTCCTCTTCGGGTGCTCAAAGAAGGATGGATGGGAGAAGACGTAAGCTCAGCACTCTACAACCCGTCTTCAAGGTTGCAGGTGGCACGTGAGTTGGCCACGGCTAACCTAAAGATAGCTCAAAGTAAGATGAAACAGAGGTATGACAAAAGTGCACAATTCCGCTCCTTCCATCCAGGAGACAAGGTGTTGGTGCAGGAACCTATACCTGGCCACACCTTGAAAGCTAGATATACGGGACCTATGCAGATTGTAAGTAGATTATCTGATTTAAATTATGTGGTAGCTCCCATTGATAAGACCTCAAAAACAAAAACTTACCACATTAATCAAATCAAGGCCTTTCATACACCAGATAAAGTCCCAATAATGACTCTGTCCTCTACCTCTGAGGACGACTCTGACTCTTTGCACTCTATCTCTGAAATTAATACTAAACTTTCAAATTCTGTCCTCCTCAAGGATCCTAGCCCGTTAATGGAGGGATTATCTGAAATACAAGCAACCAATTTAACTGAGCTTCTACAGTCATATCCTAATATTTTTTCGGATGTGCCGAAAAAATGTACGTTAGGTTACCATGATGTAGATGTGGGAAAATCTAAACCAATTAAACTCTCCCCCTACAGAGCTAATCCTGAAAAGCAAAGGCTACTTCAGCAGGAAGTAGACTTCTTGTTAGAACATGGTTTAGTGGAGGAGTCATCTAGTCCATGGGCTTCACCGTGCATCCTAGTAAAAAAGGCTGATGGAGGGTTTCGTATGTGCACAGACTACTGTAAAGTGAACGAGGTCACAATCACAGATGCTTACCCTCTTCCTCGTCTGGATGACGTAATTGACTTTGTGGGTAAGGCTACTTTTGTGTCCAAATTAGATCTCCTTAAAGGTTACTATCAGGTACCTTTGACAGATAAGGCGAAGGAAATCTCTGCCTTCGTAATTCCAGGAGGTCATTATCAGTATACAGTTACCCCCTTCGGAATGAAAAAATTCCCCCTCTTCATTCCAGAAACTCGTCCATCAGGCTATTAAAGGACTTGAAGGCACGGCAGCATACCTAGATGATATTGTTGTGGTGTCTGATACTTGGGATCAACACCTACTTAGACTTAAAGCTCTGTTTGAGACCTTTAAGAATTCCCAATTAACAGTTAATTTATCTAAATCTTCCTTTGGCCAGGCCACTATCACTTTTCTAGGCCATGAAGTAGGTAGTGGTAATGTTGCACCTAAACTTGCTAAAGTTCTTTCAATTAAAGATTATCCAGTTCCTCATGATAGGAAATCTCTTCAACGTTTCCTAGGCATGATAGGATTTTACAGAAGATTCTGTAAGAATTTCTCAGATATTGTAGCCCCTCTTACCTCTCTTACCAGTCATAAAGTTCCCTTTATTTGGACGTCAGATTGTAACACTGCTTTTAATAAAGCAAAAAGATTATTGTGCTCTGCACCCATTCTCCTGTCTCCAGACTTCTCCAAACCTTTTTCATTACAGGTTGATGCTTGTGAGTCTGGGGTTGGGGCGGTACTATTACAAATCGGGAACAAGGAGCTGCAGCCAATCGCATACTTTTCAGCTAAGTTCCAGCCACATCAGAGAGCTTACTCTACCATTGAAAAAGAAGCCCTCGCGCTGGTAATGGCTTTGGAACATTTCGATGTTTATGTGGGCCAGACATCGCAGGTGGTCACAGTCTACAGTGATCACAACCCGTTAGTCTATCTCCAAGCCATGAAGAATCACAACACAAGGCTTATGCGTTGGACGCTCAGGCTGCAGCCCTACAACCTAAAAATAAATTTTATTGCCGGCAAAGAAAATGTGTTGGCAGACTCTTTGTCAAGAGTCTAGTTTAATATTTTATTTAGGTTAGGATGTATTTGTGGTAACCCCCCTTTCAAGCTCTTTTTTTTATCCCCTGATGTGGGGTTTTTTTTTAGTGAGGGGATACGGGCTACCGTCCGCTTGTATCTTGGACCTATGTTGGCCTATCTGACTGCTGTCTCACTCTGAGTTTAGGGTTTGGCTTTTGGTCACTAGGAAAGCTGAGCTCTATCTAAGAGTTGGATGGTGGAGAGGATAGGCGGTCCCATTATTTGGTGCCATGGCGGCACGGTTACCACTGGGAGGTGGCAGCCTAATCCTGAGCCTTCTCGGGGGTGGGGGTGTGGCATGCAAAGAGTACGTAACCTTTATTCGGCGCATGGACACACCCTCATTTACAGGCTATCTCCCCCAACCAGCGAACCAGGTTGCTAAGAGTTGATGATGGGGCCCCATCGTTCAACTAGTGACCAGGTTCTAGCCAATAAGAAGGTGGGATTGACAATCGCAGAGGTTATGTGGATACCGCTCTCCTGTCTGCCCTTGTCATTCCCACTCTAGAGCTGGTTGAAGCACGGTCTGCTATCTTGTGGCTTCTATTTCTGCCTTGCTTACCGTGGAGTGCACTATATTTATCACTGTACATAGTGTACATATTGCTGTTATAATTGGTGAAGGATAATATAAGTCTAAACTTTTTCTACTGTGTTTATTTGCTCCCATTACACCTGGGATAACAGGCCATTTGAAATCCTAGGTTGTAATATACCACCAGGACACTGATGTTACCACCAGAACACTGATGTTGTCACCACCAGAACACTGATGATGTTACCACCAGGACACTGATGTTGTTACCACCAGGACACTGATGTTGTTACCACCAGAACACTGATGTTGTTACCACCAGAACACTGATATTGTCACCACCTGGACACTGATGTTGTTACCACCAGGACACTGATGTTACCACCAGAACACTGATGTTGTCACCACCAGGACACTGATGCTGTTACCACCAGGATACTGATGTTACCACCAGAACACTGATGTTGTTACCACCAGGACACTGATGCTATTATCACCAGGACACTAATGTTGTTACCACCAGGACACTGATGTTGTTACCACCAGGACACTGATGTTGTTACCACCAGGACACTGATGTTGTTACCACCAGGACATTGATGTTGTTACCGCCAGAAAACTGATGTTGTTACCATCAGCTACATGAGCTACTAAGTCTCTGCGAAAAACACACCTTAAGCCAACAGATAGTGGAGCCAACAAGATCAGAAAACACACTTGACCTTATCTTCACAAAGAATGAGGACCTGATAAGAGACATAAGAATATCAAAAACAACTAATTCCGATCCCAACCTAATCGAAGTCCATACGTACATGCATAGGGGTCCTGATCAGCAGAATGCATGTACCTGTGAAGGTTTCTTCACAAAATACAACTTCAACAACAAGAACATCAACTGGGACCAGGTAAACCATGTCCTAAACAAAAGATGTTGGGAAGATGTCTTAAATGACATGGATCCAAACCAGTGCCTTGAAAGGATCCACTTCCTTGTAGCTGAAGCATGTTCTAGGCATATTCCCCTAAGAAAGAAGAGCAGGAGTAAACTGGAGAGAGAAAGACGCTCCCTCTACAGAAGACGACGAAGAGTCACTGAGCTCCTCAGGAGTGCTAGAATATCTGATACACGAAAGGAGGCGCTGACCAGGGAAGTGGAAACTATCGAACTTAAGTTAAATGACTCTTACATGAACCAGGAGAGGCAGGAGGAACTTAAAGCTATTAGTGAAATTGAAAGAAATTCAAAATATTTCTTTTCATATGCCAAAAACAAGGCAAATACCACAACTAGTATCGGGCCCTTACTCAGACAGGATGGGACTTACACAGATGACAACAAGGAAATGAATGAAATATTGAAATCTCAGTACGACTCTGTGTTTAGTGAACCACTAATCGGTCTGAGGATCGACGACCCAAATGATTTCTTCATGAATGAGCCTCAAAACTCCATAAATGTATGCCAGATTTCTGACATTACCCTAACTCTGATAGATTTCGAAAAAGCCATTGACAACATGCCTATGCACTCAGCCCCGGGCCCAGACTCGTGGAACTCTGTTTTCATTAAGAACTACAAGAAACCCCTCTCACGTGCCCTAAGTACACTATGGAGGAGGAGCTTGGACATGGGTAAAATTCCAGTCACTTAAAACAACGGATATAGCCCCACTCCATAAAGGTGGCAGCAAAGCATTAGCTAAGAACTATAGACCAATAGCTCTGACGTCCCACATCATAAAAATCTTTGAAAGAGTGCTAAGAAGCAGGATTGCAAATCACCTGGATTCCCAAAATCTGCACAATCCAGGGCAACATGGGTTCAGGGCAGGTCGCTCCTGCCTCTCACAACTACTGGATCACTATGACATGGCCTTGGATGCACTGGAAGAAAATCAGAATGCAGATGTAATATACACAGATTTTGCAAAAGCATTTGACAAATGCGATCATGGCGTAATAGCCCATAAAATACGTGCTAAAGAAATAACTGGGAAAGTAGGGAGATGGATCTTCAACTTCCTAACAAATCGAACACAAAGAGTAGTGGTCAACAGAGTTAAATCGGAGGCTGCCATAGTGAAGAGCTCTGTTCCACAAGGCACAGTACTCGCCCCCATCTTATTCCTTATCCTCATATCAGACATAGACAGAGATATACACCACAGCACCGTATCATCCTTTGCGGATGATACTAGGATCTGCATGAGGCTGTCATCTGCTGAGGACGCGGTTAACCTCCAAGAAGATATAAACAAAGTTTTCCAGTGGGCAACGGTAAACAATATGATGTTCAATGAGGACAAATTCCAACTACTCCGTTATGGAAAACTGGAGGAGATAATAACTAGAACAGAGTATACTACAGACTCTGGCCATACAATAGAGCGGAAAAATAATGTAAGGGACCTGGGAGTAGTAATGTCTGAGGATCTCACTTTCAAGGACCACAACAGTGCCACGATCGCACGTGCAAAGAAAATGATAGGATGGATAATGAGAACGTTCAAAACGAGAGATGCCAAGCCAATGATGATCCTTTTCAAATCACTTGTTCTCTCTAGGCTGGAATACTGCTGTACATTAACATCTCCATTCAAAGCAGGTGAAACCGCAGATCTAGAGAGTGTACAGAGATTCTTTACTGCACGTATAAGTTCTGTCAAGCACCTTAACTACTGGGAACGCTTGGAAGCACTTGACTTGTACTCGTTGGAACGCAGGAGGGAGAGATATATCATAATCTACACTTGGAAAATCTTGGAAGGAATGGTCCCAAATCTGCACACAGAAAGTAAAAGACTGGGCAGGCGATGCAAAATGCCCCCAATAAAAAGTAGGGGCGCCATTGGTACACTAAGGGAAAACACCATAAGTGTCCGGGGCCCAAAACTGTTCAACAGCCTCCCATCAAGCATTAGGGGAATTGCCAATAAGCCCCTGGCTGCCTTCAAGAGAGAGCTGGACAGATACCTAAAGTCAGTGCCGGATCAGCCGGGCTGTGGCTCGTACGTTGGACTGCGTGCGGCCAGCAGTAACAGCCTGGTTGATCAGGCCCTGATCCATCGGGAGGCCTGGTCGTGGACCGGGCCGCGGGGGCGTTGATCCCCGGAATAACCTCCAGGTAACCTCCAGGTAAGCAATCACTCCATACGAAAGCAAAAGACGTGGCAGGCTCGTAAGCCGACGTATGAACCACAGCCCGGCTGACATATATGACCTATGTGCGCAATAATTTTTTCATCGTTTCTGTGTACTTGGTAAAGCCTACTCGTAGGTGAGACATTGCACAATAAAGCCTACTCGTGGGTGAAACATTGCACAATAAAGTTTACTCGTGGGCGAAACATAACACCATGAAAACACATTAATGCATTAAGTGTGTTTACCACCTGCATAAACACTAAAAAACCCACGTTTGATATATGCCATCATTTTCATACTCGAAAGAGAGAGAGAGAGAGAGAGAGAGAGAGAGAAGAGGGGGGGAGGAGGAAGGGTGAAGGCCTAGCTGGAGTAGTAGGCTGGTCTGTGTCAGGTGGCCAGACCATTTTTTGCTCGCTTGTTTGGCTGTGCTGTGTGGGCGGCCTAGCAGAGAGGCCTACCCCTTTCCTCATGTTCTCTTCCGTCTCTCTCTCCCTCCTTCCCCTCCCTCCCTCCCTCCCACCCCTTTACCTCCCTCTCACTCCTACCCTCATATAACGTCCATTATTATGCCCCGCTAGGCTCCCTGGCTAGCACCACCACCTACACTAGTTGGTTAGTTTTCCCTGACACGGCTTCAGCACCTGAAGAACGGGATCATGAACCCCTCCTTCGTTCTCCTCTGCTTCAGCACCTGAAGGACGGGATCATGAACCCCTCCTTCGTTCTCCTCTGCTTCAGCACCTGAAGGACGGGATCATGAACCCCTCCTTCGTTTTCCTCTGCTTCAGCTCCTGAAGGACGGGATCATGAACCCCTCTTTCGTTCTCCTCTGCTTCAGCTCCTGAAGGACGGGATCATGAACCCCTCCTTCGTTTTCCTCTGCTTCAGCACCTGAAGGACGGGATCATGAACCCCTCCTTCGTTCTCCTCTGCTTCAGCACCTGAAGGACGGGATCATGAACCCCTCCTTCGTTTTCCTCTGCTTCAGCTCCTGAAGGACGAGTTCATGAAGTCCCTGCTTCGTGCTCTCACATTTTTTTCTGTAATCCTGTAATCATGGTGCAATAGCACACAAAATACATGTAAAAGGAGTAATTGGAAAAGTCGGTAGATACATTTTCTCTAACAGATCGAACTCAGATTTATAGTGAACGATGTAGAACTAAAAGGAGACAGTGAAAAGTTCTGGTCCTCAAGACACAGTACTCGCTCCAATTCTTTCTCATTCTCGTATCTGACAGGGACATAATTAATGGATTTGTATCATCCTTTACAGACGATAGTAGATTTTGCATGAGAGTGGATGCAGACGCAGCAAATTTTCAAGCTGATAGAGGTCTTCCGGTGGCCCACAGAAAACATGATGTTCAATGATTAACTTGAATTACACCGCTTTGGAAAAAAAATTAAATCTGGATCGTAGTATAAAACTACGATCCAGATTTAATGAAGCAGAGGAAGACTGTAAGGGTACTTAGGAGTGATGATGTCAGTTGTTAACATCACAGCTGCAAGAAAAATGGAAGTCTGGATGACTAAACCCTCAGAACAAGAGATGGTATGGCAGAGATGGTACTGGTTAAGTCACTTATTCACACCGGTCTGGAATACTGATGTACACTAACAACCTCTTAAGTCACAGAATATCACAGAGGTGGAGAATTTACACATGATTTTCACTGCCTGTATAAATTCATTCAGGTTCCTAAACTGCTAAAAACACCTTAAGTCCCTTGAAATGTTAACCTTGGAACGTACGAGAAAAAGATAATCATAATTTACATCTGAAAAATTCTGGAGGAATTGGTTCTAATTCTATATACAGACTTAGCAAAATACCCCAAACGATAAACAGGGATACAGTAAGTCCACTAAGGGATGATAGACGTAATAGGTCCAGAATTTTTCAACACTATCCCTTTTATACATACTTTAAGGATTCCTGAAAGAGGTTTTCCGGGGTCAACGTCCCCGGACCAGCCTTATCAATCAGGCTGTTACTGTTGGTCACATGCGAACCACAGCTCGGCTTATCAGGAACTGACTTGAAGAACTTATCAGGTGACCCTTTAAAAACAGCCAGGGGTTTATTGGTAATCCTCTTTATGTTTGATGGAAGGCTGCTGAATAGTCGTGAGGCCCTTAAACCTATTGTGTGGTCAGTGTATTCAATACTTCCCCCTTTTCTTTAGGAGGTATTTTGCATCATCTGCTGAGTCTTTAACTTTCATAGGAGTGATATCTGTGTGTAGATTTAGGACCAGTTCCCCTAGGATTTTCCAGGTGTAAATTATGATGTATCGTTCTCGCCTGCATTTCAAGCAGTACAGGTCAAAGAACTTGATATGTTTCCAGTAATTTCGGTGAAGGTTCTCTGCGCATTCTCAGGTCTGTAATTTAGTCTGCCTTAAAAGGGGCTGCTATTATATAGCAATATTCCATCTTAGAGAGAACAAGTGACGTAAGGAGGACCATCACTGGCTTGGTATCTTTTGTTTTGAAGGTTGTATTCCATTCTATGATTTTCCTAGCAGATGTGATAACATTTTTGTGATCTTTGAAGGTGAGATTCTCTGACTTTATCATTCATAAGTATATCACGTTAGTTTCTCGCTAATTTGATCTGTAAAAATTAATTTTATCTCCCGTTCTATCTTTAATTTCATTTTCCCATCATAGAGTAACTGAAATTTGACCTCATTAAACATCACAGTGTTGTTTGCTGCTCACAGAAAGACTTGGTTTATATCATTCTGGAGATTTATGGTGAGATTACCGGGTGCAACTCTCCTGCAAAAAAATTATACAGTGCTGTGATTAATGTTCCTGCTTATGTTAAATAGTAGGACGAGGAAGAGGATAGGGGTGAGTACTATGGCTTGAGGAACAGAGATTTTCACTATAGCCGCCTCTACCTTAACTCTGTTTACTGGTACACTTTGCATTCTGTTTGCAAGAAAGTTTAAAATCTATCTGCCCGTTTTTGCACTTATTCCTTTTACACGCATTTTAGCATTCTGTTACACCATGATCACACTTGTCGAATGCTTTTGCAATGTCTGCAGATATTAAATCCACATTTCATGTCTTGCAGTGCATCCAAGACCATGTTCTTACTGAAGGTCTGGTAGTTGTGAGAGGCAAGAGTGATCTGCTCGAGACCCATGCAACAGCCTTGGCATGTGACAACCCTAATTGTCTTCAAGAGAGAACTTCATAAATCTCTCCAGCTAGTTCCTGATCAGCTGGGCTGTGACGCATATGTTTGGCCTGAGTGTGAGTAGCAGTAACAGCCTGGTCGATCAGGTCGCCCACCAAAGCTAGTTTGGGACCGGGTGGCGGGGGTGGTGACCCCCCCCCCTCGAAATACACTACATGCAATCAGACGGTGATCTGCAGGTTATGTATGGGGGACCTTCCAGGATGAGGCATCGGGGGGAAGGATGAGGATGAGGATGGAAGGGAATGAGGGAGATTGGAAGAAATGGGTGGAGTGAGGAAACGGAGTGGTGAGAGGGTGGGTGGAGAAAAGAAAGGGATGGATAAGGGTAAGGAAGAGAGAGGAAGAGGAAGAGTTTGTTGTACCGAGCCACTTACCTTTTTTTGTGCATGTCCCACACATACCCTCACCCCTCCCCTGTGGTACCCACCCTCACCCCTCCCCTGTGGTACCCACCCTAACCCTTCCTGCGGCACCCACCCCTCACCCTGCATCCTCAACCCTCCCCTGAGGTACCCACCCTCACCATGCTGCCTGATCCCTCCCCTGAGGTACCCACCCTCGCCCTGCTGCCTGAGCCCTCCCCTGAGGTACCCACCCTCGCCCTGCTGCCTGAGCCCTCCCCTGTGGTACCCACTTTCACCCTTCTGCCTGAGCCCACCTGTGGTACCCACCCTCATCCTGCTTCCTCAGCTCTCCCCTGTGGTACCCACTGTCACCCTGCTGCCTGAGCCCTCCCCTGTGGTACCCACCCTCACCCTTCTGCCTGAGCCCCCCTGTGGTACCCACCCTCATCCTGTTTCCTCAGCTCTCCCCTGTGGTACCCACCCTCACCCTTCTGTCTGAGCCCCCTGTGGTACCCACCCTCATCCTGCTTCCTCCGCTCTCCCCTGTGATACCCACCGTCACCCTGCTGCCTGAACCCTCCCCTGTGGTACCCACCCTCATCCTGCTTCCTCAGCTCTCCCCTGTGGTACCCACCGTCACCCTGCTGCCTGAGCCCTCCCCTGGGGTACCCACCCTCATCCTGCATCATCAGCCCTCCCCTGTGGTACCCACCCTCACCCTGCTGCCTGAGCCCTTCCCTGTGGTACCTACCCTCATCCTGCATTATTACCAATCCCCTGTGGGAAGGGGTGAGGACGCACCATATTGCTTCTGGCACCACATATCAAGAACATGAGTACTTACGAAGGTTAGTAGAACTTGGCAGTGCCAGGTGAAGGTGCAGGCACTGCAAGAAAAACATAGTTTTTTTTTACGAGATATTCCCACCAGCAGAATTTACGAATATTTACAAAATATACGGTAGGTTTGAGCCAGTAAACCATAATACTGTTTTAAGAGACTTTGGAGGAAGATCCCAGTGGAAATAAGTCCCTTTGACATTTTTTGGGGGGGATGGGGGTTATCCTAGGAAATTTACACTGTTTTAGTATGCAAAACAAACACGGGAAGGGAGGGGGGGGGGTTAATGACAGCTCTAGGCCTTTCCTGTTGTAAACAACACATCAGCTCGCAGTGTTGCAGAAATAGACTAGGAAATCCAGGAAAATCAGTTCATATGTAGTACTTACGTGTACCTGTACCTAAATATGCTTACTTATTTACTTGCTTACCCTCATGAGTCTCCAGTTATTAGACTCTGACCTCTGTCCGGGTGTTCTGTAGCAGTGAAAATTCTCATACATTCTTTCTTCAAACTTGACTTACGTTACTGTTAACTGTATATATATGGTGTAAATAAATATGCACAAGTTCTCGCTGTGGGAATATAGAGTGAACAAAAAATAATCTGCTTGCTTCATTACTCCACTTTGTTCCAGTGAGAGCAGTTTATGGTTGCCTCTTGCACGACCAGGTCCTCCAGGTACTACACGTCTGTATTGCAAGTACTAGTGTTTCTAATGTATCTAAGCACCAAGAGGTGAGTGTGGTGTGGAGGACTCACGCCCAGGCACCTGGCTTGTCAGGGGGCAGGTGTGGAGAACTCGCGCCCAGGCACCTGGCTTGTCAGGGGGCAGGTGTGGAGGACTCACGCCCAGGCACCTGGCTTGTCAGGGGGCAGGTGTGGAGGACTCACGCCCAGGCACCTGGCTTGTCAGGGGGCAGGTGTGGAGAACTCGCGCCCAGGCACCTGGCTTGTCAGGGGGCAGGTGTGGAGGACTCACGCCCAGGCACCTGGCTTGTCAGGGGTCAGGTGTGGAGAACTCACGCCCAGGCACCTGGCTTGTCAGGGGGCAGGTGTGGAGGACTCGCGCCCAGGCACCTGGCTTGTCAGGGGGCAGGTGTGGAGAACTCGCGCCCAGGCACCTGGCTTGTCAGGGGGCAGGTGTGGAGGACTCACGCCCAGGCACCTGGCTTGTCAGGATGAAGGTGTACGGGCCTCAAACCCAGGTACATAGCTTCTAAGGAGGCAGGTATGGGGGGACTCAGGCCTAGGCACCCACATTTTCCAGAGTTGAGTGAGGGAAACTTAAAACCACACATGCACGTTGTCAGTAGGCAGGTGTAGGGGACCCACACCCACCTTGTCCACAGGTGAGTATGCAGCACTAACCCATCCACCCACTTTATCCACAGGTGGGTGTGCATGACTCACACCCATTCACTTACCTTATCTGCAGGTGGGTATAGGGGACACACCCATTCTGACTATATCAGGAGAGAGTGTGTATGCTTCTTAAATTTAGGATTTAACAAATATGACGCAAAAAAAATGCCACGAGGGGGAGCTGCCCCCAGAAATCCTTATTAAGAAACATTAATATGATGTGCTACTCCATACAATGCTATAATAAAATAATACCCTGGGTTACACCCAGGGTAAACATGTGTAAGAACACCTCAGACCTGCTGCAGGTCACACCTCAGACCTGCTGCAGGTCACACCTCAGACCTGCTTCTGGTCTTCAGGTGTAGGATAGAAGGTCTCTCCACAAGGTTGTGTATCTAATGAGGTTAATTAAGAAAATGTCGCTTTCACGTCACTCCAACACAGTGCACCATCACCCTCTTCCCTACACCATGTGGAGTGCACCATCACCCTCTTCCCTACACCATGTGGAGTGCACCATCACCCTCTTCCCTACACCATGTGGAGTGCACCATCACCCTCTTCCCTACACCATGTGGAGTGCACCATCACCCTCTTCCCTACACCATGTGAAGTGCACCATCACCCTCTTCCCTACACCATGTGAAGTGCACCATCACCCTCTTCCCTACACCATGTGAAGTGCACCATCACCCTCATCCCTACACCATGTGGAGTGCACCATCACTCTCTTCCTTACACCATGTGAAGTGCACCATCACCCTCTTCCCTACACCATGTGGAGTGCACCATCACCCTCTTCCCTACACCATGTGAAGTGCACCATCACCCTCTTCCCTACACCATGTGGAGTGCACCATCACCCTCTTCCCTACACCATGTGAAGTGCACCATCACCCTCTTCCCTACACCATGTGAAGTGCACCATCACCCTCTTCCCTACACCATGTGAAGTGCACCATCACCCTCTTCCTTACATCATGTGGAGTGCACTATCACCCTCTTCCCTACACCATGTGGAGTGCACCATCACCCTCTTCCTTACACCAAGTGGAGTGCACCATCACCCTCTTGCACCATGTGGAGTGCACCATCACCCTCTTCCTTACACCAAGTGGAGTGCACCATCACCCTCTTCCCTACACCATGTGGAGTGCACCATCACCCTCTTGCACCATGTGGAGTGCACCATCACCCTCTTCCTTACATCATGTGGAGTGCACCATCACCCTCTTGCACCATGTGGAGTGCACCATCACTCTTCCCTACACCATGTGGAGTGCACCTTCACCCTCTTCCTTACATCATGTGGAGTGCACTATCACCCTCTTCCCTACACTATATGGAGTGCACCATCACTCTTCCCTACACCATGTGGAGTGCACCATCACCCTCTTCCTTACACAGTGTTCACTACACCCTCCTCTTCCCTACACCGTGCTCACTACACTCTCCTCTTCCCTACACCGTGTTTACTACACCCTCCTCTTCCCTACACCGTGTTCACTACACCCTCCTCTTCCCTACACCGTGTTCACTACACCCTCCTCTTCCCTACACCGTGTTCACTACACCCTCCTCTTCCCTACACCGTGCTCACTACACTCCTCTTCCCTACACCGTGTTCACTACACGTGGTTAATATCGCCTCAGAGTGACTCTTCAAGAGACAACCTCCCAGGTGATTAACACCTGGTGTATTTTCCGGCTGGTGAACAATGGTAGATGTGTGAGGCAGTTTACCCGCATGTGGGCATAACAGATAATTTAACCCCATGCGGGTATAACAGGCAGTTTACCCGCACACGGGTATAACAGGCAGTTTTCCCGCACGCGGAAAGACTTCCTACTATTGATGCCACTGTAGACAGCTGCCTGCCCACTCTACTATGGGCATGATAGACACAATTGCCAGGAAGTAGACTTATGGAAGAGGGAGGCGGAGAAGAATGTCACTGACCTTAAAAAGGACACTAGAGTAGGTCTACTGGAGTGTCCTAATCACACTCTACCAGTATATAATCATTCGTAATCACTCGTGTTAATGTACTCTTCCGTCACCCTGAAGTGCTAGTCTCCGTGACGCTGCTGACAGCCACGTTGTTCCACTCGTTGATAACTCCACTGAGAAATTAGTGTCTTGCCATTGGCTTTAAATCTTAATGCAATTAGTGTCCATCGTTGCGAGTTCTGTCTTGGATATTTTCAGCATCCTAGTTATGTCTCCTCTAGTGTTTATCTTCTACATTTCATCTGTTGTCTCCTTTACTGTAGATTTCTCAAGAGTGTATAAGTTGGTTGAAGGTGGCACTGGTGACGAGATTAAATACGAAGATACACGTAGCAGAGCAAGTCTTTATTGTGATAAAGTTAAACGTTAAGGTCTTTTTCAAGTCACGACTTGACAAAGCTCTTCTCAGAGCAAAACGTTGTCTCAATAAGTTTTATTTATCTGCTGCTTGTGTCTTTCTCAGCAAGTTCATTGTTCTCTATCTTTTTAAGTGTTTCGTTTCTGAATTGCAACAGTTGATATTTGATTGCAGTTTTTCAGTGTCTTGCGATGGTGAAACTTTCGTGCTGATTTAGGTAGTGTCTGCAAAAGATGATGCGAATCTGTGATTTGCGTTGTCGGCAAAGCAACGTTGACGAGAAACTCATGGACGCATTGGCACCGGCTCACAGAAAGGAATGTTTTGCAAGATTATTTTTGTATTTTGTGGAGAATTTCGTTAATTTATATGTTAATTTATTTATAAGTTAATTTATATGTTGAACATTTTAGTCGACTCTTGTCGACTAAAATACTAAACATGGATTCAGTGTGTTTTCAATGTACTTTACGAAGCCGAGGCTCAACACTGCAACAGTTTTATAAATGCTGACACTTGCAATGGGACATACGTGACAGAGTTGCAAATGAGCCAGACGGGGATTTATCCTGAGGAGGGAATTAGGACGTGGAGGTGGACGAGGAATTTTGAATACAAATTATGCTTGTTTTATAGAGCGGGTTTAAGGTACGATAAGTCAGAGGAAATCAGTTGTTTAGTGGGATATGAGCATTTCAGAGGGACCAGGAGCCAAGACTCAACCTCCACTACCAGAAATTGGACAGCATAAATAATACAGTACCTGACTGGAACAAATAAAGACACTATAATGAGGTATGAAAAGCTTTATAAACAGCAGAGTTCAGCTTGGTTTACTAGTTTTCAAGTTATTGACTTGAACAACCTTGTTCATAAAGCTTACCATACTGCATTACAGTGTCTCATTGTGTCAGTTTCTCAGTCGCCACGCATCAGTCCAGTTCGTGAGGTAAACACTGTGTTTCCAAGGAAACATCTATAGAACGTTGTGTCCAGGACTGGACACGCGCGCGCAGGTACACCATATAGGACACACGAGTCCCTGAGGTCAGGCTCAAGGAAGATCGCAAGTAAGCTAAGAAGCAACTTCATGAAGAGTGACGGGTCAAACAATAAGCATAATTCAGGAGCCGATATGCGAAGGGAAGGGCTGGGGAAGAATGGGGTCAGGCACATAGGAAAATTTGATTACGTAAAGCGTGTAGAGTATGAGTGATGGGACCTGCCAGCGTGTGCATACCGCTGGTAATATATATATATATATATATATATATATATATATATATATATATATATATATATATATATATATATATATATATATATATATATATATATATATAATTTATTTATTTATTAACACATCGGCCGCCGGCTTCCCACCAAGGCAGGGGGGCCCGAAAAAGAAAAACTTTCATCTTTCACTCCATCACTGTCTTGCCAGAGGTGTGTTTACACTACATTTATAAAACTACAGCATTAACACCCCTCCTTCAGAGTGCAGACACTGTACTTCTCATCTCCAGGATTCAAGTCCGACCTGCCGGTTTCCCTGAGTCCCTTTGTAAATGTTACCTTGCTCACACTCCAACAGCAATTCAAGTCCTAAAAACCAGTTGTCTCTGTTTCTTCCTAACACGCTCACACATGCTTGCTGGAAGTCCAAGCCCCTCGCACACAAAACCTCCTTTACCCTCTCTCTCCAATCTTTCCTAGGGCGACACCTACCCTGCCTTCCCTCCACTACAGTTTTATACACTCTCGAAATCATTCTATTTCGTTCCATCCTCTTTACACGTCCGAACCACGTCAACAACCCCTCCTCAGCCCTCTGAATAATAGTTTTGGTAATCCCGCACCTCCTCCTAATTTCCAAACTACGGATTCTCTGCATTATATTCACACCACACATTGCCCTCAGACATATTTCCACTGCCTCCAGCCTTCTCCTTGTTGCAAAAATTAACTTAACTCTTTACTGTTAATTTACCATAGTTTACCGATGAAGAAATACATAGCAAAGCTGATATTTTAACATAAATACATTCCTAGGAATTTTTTTCCTAAAAGTCTTGTTTGTCTTGTATAATGTTAAGGACTGTTTGCTTAGTATTATTAAGCAATTTACATAACATTATTCTAATTATTTTATTCATTAAAAGATTTAATTAGGTTCCTAAATCATAAGTTTTGGGTCGTCTCATTTGAAATGTGTTAACTTCATGTCAGTGTTATGTGAGTATATTGCTGTTGTTATTCTGTGTTAACTTCATGTCAGTGTTATGTGAGTATATTGCTGTTGTTATTCTGTGTTAACTTTATGTCAGTGTTATGTGAGTATATTACTGTTGTTATTCTGTGTTAACTTTATGTCAGTGTTATGTGAGTATATTACTGTTGTTATTCTGTGTTAACTTCATGTCAGTGTTATGTGAGTGTATTGCTGTTGTTATTGTGTTAAATTTTTGTCAGTGTTATGTGAATATATTGCTGTTGTTATTCTGTGTTAACTTCATGTCAGTGTTATGTGAGTATATTGCTGTTGTTATTCTGTGTTAACTTTATGTCAGTGTTATGTGAGTATATTGCTGTTGTTATTTTGTGTTAAATTCATGTCAGTGTTATGTGAGTGTATTGCTGTTGTTATTCTGTGTTAACTTTATGTCAGTGTTATGTGAGTATATTACTGTTGTTATTCTGTGTTAACTTCATGTCAGTGTTATGTGAGTATATTGCTGTTGTTATTTTGTGTTAAATTCATGTCAGTGTTATGTGAGTATATTGCTGTTGTTATTCTGTGTTAACTTCATGTCAGTGTTATGTGAGTATATTGCTGTTGTTATTCTGTGTTAACTTCATGTCAGTGTTATGTGAGTATATTGCTGTTGTTATTCTGTGTTAACTTCATGTCAGTGTTATGTGAGTATATTGCTGTTGTTATTCTGTGTTAACTTTATGTCAGTGTTATGTGAGTATATTGCTGTTGTTATTCTGTGTTAACTTTATGTCAGTGTTATGTGAGTATATTACTGTTGTTATTCTGTGTTAACTTCATGTCAGTGTTATGTGAGTAGATTACTGTTGTTATTCTGTGTTAACTTCATGTCAGTGTTATGTGAGTATATTACTGTTGTTATTCTGTGTTAACTTCATGTCAGTGTTATGTGAGTATATTGCTGTTATTCTGTGTTAACTTTATGTCAGTGTTATGTGAGTATATTGCTGTTGTTATTCTGTGTTAACTTCATGTCAGTGTTATGTGAGTATATTGCTGTTGTTATTCTGTGTTAACTTTATGTCAGTGTTATGTGAGTATATTGCTGTTGTTATTCTGTGTTAACTTTATGTCAGTGTTATGTGAGTATATTGCTGTTGTTGTTCTGTGTTAACTTCATGTCATTGTTATGTGAGTATATTGCTGTTGTTATTCTGTGTTAACTTTATGTCAGTGTTATGTGAGTATATTGCTGTTGTTATTCTGTGTTAACTTTATGTCAGTGTTATGTGAGTATATTGCTGTTGTTGTTCTGTGTTAACTTCATGTCATTGTTATGTGAGTATATTGCTGTTGTTATTCTGTGTTAACTTTATGTCAGTGTTATGTGAGTATATTGCTGTTGTTATTCTGTGTTAACTTTATGTCAGTGTTATGTGAGTATATTTTTGTTATTCTGTGTTAACTTTATGTCAGTGTTATGTGAGTATATTACTGTTGTTATTCTGTGTTAACTTCATGTCAGTGTTATGTGAGTATATTGCTGTTGTTATTCTGTGTTAACTTCATGTGAGTGTTATGTGAGTATATTGCTGTTGTTATTCTGTGTTAACTTCATGTCAGTGTTATGTGAGTGTATTGCTGTTGTTATTCTGTGTTAAATTTTTGTCAGTGTTATGTGAGTATATTGCTGTTGTTATTCTGTGTTAACTTCATGTCAGTGTTATGTGAGTATATTGCTGTTGTTATTCTGTGTTAACTTTATGTCAGTGTTATGTGAGTATATTACTGTTGTTATTCTGTGTTAACTTTATGTCAGTGTTATGTGAGTATATTACTGTTGTTATTCTGTGTTAACTTCATGTCAGTGTTATGTGAGTGTATTGCTGTTGTTATTGTGTTAAATTTTTGTCAGTGTTATGTGAATATATTGCTGTTGTTATTCTGTGTTAACTTCATGTCAGTGTTATGTGAGTATATTGCTGTTGTTATTCTGTGTTAACTTTATGTCAGTGTTATGTGAGTATATTGCTGTTGTTATTTTGTGTTAAATTCATGTCAGTGTTATGTGAGTGTATTGCTGTTGTTATTCTGTGTTAACTTTATGTCAGTGTTATGTGAGTATATTACTGTTGTTATTCTGTGTTAACTTCATGTCAGTGTTATGTGAGTATATTGCTGTTGTTATTTTGTGTTAAATTCATGTCAGTGTTATGTGAGTATATTGCTGTTGTTATTCTGTGTTAACTTCATGTCAGTGTTATGTGAGTATATTGCTGTTGTTATTCTGTGTTAACTTCATGTCAGTGTTATGTGAGTATATTGCTGTTGTTATTCTGTGTTAACTTCATGTCAGTGTTATGTGAGTATATTGCTGTTGTTATTCTGTGTTAACTTCATGTCAGTGTTATGTGAGTATATTGCTGTTGTTATTCTGTGTTAACTTTATGTCAGTGTTATGTGAGTATATTACTGTTGTTATTCTGTGTTAACTTCATGTCAGTGTTATGTGAGTATATTGCTGTTGTTATGCTGTGTTAACTTTATGTCAGTGTTATGTGAGTATATTGCTGATGTTATTCTGTGTTAACTTTATGTCAGTGTTATGTGAGTATATTGCTGTTGTTGTTCTGTGTTAACTTTATGTCAGTGTTATGTGAGTATATTGCTGTTGTTATTCTGTGTTAACTTCTTGTCAGTGTTATGTGAGTATATTGCTGATGTTATTCTGTGTTAACTTTATGTCAGTGTTATGTGAGTATATTGCTGTTGTTATTCTGTGTTAACTTTATGTCAGTGTTATGTGAGTATATTACTGTTGTTATTCTGTGTTAACTTCATGTCAGTGTTATGTGAGTAGATTACTGTTGTTATTCTGTGTTAACTTCATGTCAGTGTTATGTGAGTATATTACTGTTGTTATTCTGTGTTAACTTCATGTCAGTGTTATGTGAGTATATTGCTGTTATTCTGTGTTAACTTTATGTCAGTGTTATGGGAGTATATTGCTGTTGTTATTCTGTGTTAACTTCATGTCAGTGTTATGTGAGTATATTGCTGTTGTTATTCTGTGTTAACTTTATGTCAGTGTTATGTGAGTATATTGCTGTTGTTATTCTGTGTTAACTTTATGTCAGTGTTATGTGAGTATATTGCTGTTGTTGTTTTGTGTTAACTTCATGTCATTGTTATGTGAGTATATTGCTGTTGTTATTCTGTGTTAACTTTATGTCAGTGTTATGTGAGTATATTGTTGTTGTTATTCTGTGTTAACTTTGTCAGTGTTATGTGAGTATATCGCTGTTGTTATTCTGTGTTAACTTCATGTCAGTGTTATGTGAGTATATTGCTGTTGTTATTCTGTGTTAACTTCATGTCAGTGTTATGTGAGTATATTGCTGTTGTTATTCAGTGTTAACTTTATGTCAGTGTTATGTGAGTATATTGCTGTTGTTATTCTGTGTTAACTTCACGTCAGTGTTATGTGAGTATATTGATGTTGTTATTCTGTGTTAACTTCATGTCAGTGTTATGTGAGTGTATTGCTGTTGTTATTCTGTGTTAAATTTATGTCAGTGTTATGTGAATATATTGCTGTTGTTATTCTGTGTTAACTTCATGTCAGTGTTATGTGAGTATATTGCTGTTGTTATTTTGTGTTAAATTCATGTCAGTGTTATGTGAGTGTATTGCTGTTGTTATTCTGTGTTAACTTTATGTCAGTGTTATGTGAGTATATTACTGTTGTTATTCTGTGTTAACTTCATGTCAGTGTTATGTGAGTATATTGCTGTTGTTATTCTGTGTTAACTTTATGTCAGTGTTATGTGAGTATATTGCTGTTGTTATTTTGTGTTAAATTCATGTCAGTGTTATGTGAGTGTATTGCTGTTGTTATTCTGTGTTAACTTCATGTCAGTGTTATGTGAGTATATTGCTGTTGTTATTTTGTGTTAAATTCATGTCAGTGTTATGTGAGTATATTGCTGTTGTTATTCTGTGTTAACTTCATGTCAGTGTTATGTGAGTATATTGCTGTTGTTATTCTGTGTTAACTTCATGTCAGTGTTATGTGAGTATATTGCTGTTGTTATTCTGTGTTAACTTCATGTCAGTGTTATGTGAGTATATTGCTGTTGTTATTCTGTGTTAACTTTATGTCAGTGTTATGTGAGTATATTGCTGATGTTATTCTGTGTTAACTTTATGTCAGTGTTATGTGAGTATATTACTGTTGTTATTCTGTGTTAACTTCATGTCAGTGTTATGTGAGTATATTACTGTTGTTATTCTGTGTTAACTTCATGTCAGTGTTATGTGAGTATATTACTGTTGTTATTCTGTGTTAACTTCATGTCAGTGTTATGTGAGTATATTGCTGTTATTCTGTGTTAACTTTATGTCAGTGTTATGTGAGTATATTGCTGTTGTTATTCTGTGTTAACTTCATGTCAGTGTTATGTGAGTATATTGCTGTTGTTATTCTGTGTTAACTTTATGTCAGTGTTATGTGAGTATATTGCTGTTGTTATTCTGTGTTAACTTTATGTCAGTGTTATGTGAGTATATTGCTGTTGTTGTTCTGTGTTAACTTCATGTCATTGTTATGTGAGTATATTGCTGTTGTTATTCTGTGTTAACTTTATGTCAGTGTTATGTGAGTATATTGTTGTTGTTATTCTGTGTTAACTTTGTCAGTGTTATGTGAGTATATCGCTGTTGTTATTCTGTGTTAACTTCATGTCAGTGTTATGTGAGTATATTGCTGTTGTTATTCTGTGTTAACTTCATGTCAGTGTTATGTGAGTATATTGCTGTTGTTATTCAGTGTTAACTTTATGTCAGTGTTATGTGAGTATATTGCTGTTGTTATTCTGTGTTAACTTCATGTCAGTGTTATGTGAGTATATTGATGTTGTTATTCTGTGTTAACTTCATGTCAGTGTTATGTGAGTGTATTGCTGTTGTTATTCTGTGTTAAATTTATGTCAGTGTTATGTGAATATATTGCTGTTGTTATTCTGTGTTAACTTCATGTCAGTGTTATGTGAGTATATTGCTGTTGTTATTTTGTGTTAAATTCATGTCAGTGTTATGTGAGTATATTGCTGTTGTTATTCTGTGTTAACTTCATGTCAGTGTTATGTGAGTATATTGCTGCTGTTATTCTGTGTTAACTTCATGTCAGTGTTATGTGAGTATATTGCTGTTGTTATTCTGTGTTAACTTCATGTCAGTGTTATGTGAGTATATTGCTGTTGTTATTCTGTGTTAACTTCATGTCAGTGTTATGTGAGTATATTGCTGTTGGTATTCTGTGTTAACTTTATGTCAGTGTTATGTGAGTATATTGCTGTTGTTATTCTGTGTTAACTTTATGTCAGTGTTATGTGAGTATATTACTGTTGTTATTCTGTGTTAACTTCATGTCAGTGTTATGTGAGTATATTGCTGTTGTTATTCTGTGTTAACTTCATGTCAGTGTTACGTGAGTATATTGCTGTTGTTATTCTGTGTTAACTTTATGTCAGTGTTATGTGAGTATATTGCTGTTGTTATTCTGTGTTAACTTCATGTCAGTGTTATGTGAGTATATTGCTGTTGTTATTCAGTGTTAACTCTATGTCAGTGTTATGTGAGTATATTGCTGTTGTTATTCTGTGTTAACTTTATGTCAGTGTTATGTGAGTATATTACTGTTGTTATTCTGTGTTAACTTCATGTCAGTGTTATGTGAGTATATTACTGTTGTTATTCTGTGTTAACTTCATGTCAGTGTTATGTGAGTATATTACTGTTGTTATTCTGTGTTAACTTCATGTCAGTGTTATGTGAGTATATTACTGTTGTTATTCTGTGTTAACTTCATGTCAGTGTTATGTGAGTATATTACTGTTGTTTTTCTATGTTAACTTCATGTCAGTGTTATGTGAGTATATTGCTGTTGTTATTCTGTGTTAACTTTATGTCAGTGTTATGTGAGTATATTGCTGTTGTTATTCTGTGTTAACTTCATGTCAGTGTTATGTGAGTATATTGCTGTTGTTATTCTGTGTTAACTTTATGTCAGTGTTATGTGAGTATATTGCTGTTGTTATTCTGTGTTAACTTTATGTCAGTGTTATGTGAGTATATTGCTGTTGTTATTCTGTGTTAACTTTATGTCAGTGTTATGTGAGTATATTGCTGTTGTTATTCTGTGTTAACTTTATGTCAGTGTTATGTGAGTATATTGCTGTTGTTGTTCTGTGTTAACTTCATGTCAGTGTTATGTGAGTATATTGCTGTTGTTATTCTGTGTTAACTTCATGTCAGTGTTATGTGAGTATATTACTGTTGTTATTCTGTGTTAACTTCATGTCAGTGTTATGTGAGTATATTACTGTTGTTATTCTGTGTTAACTTCATGTCAGTGTTATGTGAGTATATTACTGTTGTTATTCTGTGTTAACTTCATGTCAGTGTTATGTGAGTATATTGCTGTTGTTATGCTGTGTTAACTTTATGTCAGTGTTATGTGAGTATATTGCTGTTGTTATTCTGTGTTAACTTCATGTCAGTGTTATGTGAGTATATTGCTGTTGTTATTCTGTGTTAACTTTATGTCAGTGTTATGTGAGTATATTGCTGTTTTTATTCTGTGTTAACTTTATGTCAGTGTTATGTGAGTATATTGCTGTTGTTGTTCTGTGTTAACTTCATGTCAGTGTTATGTGAGTATATTGCTGTTGTTATTCTGTGTTAACTTTATGTCAGTGTTATGTGAGTATATTGTTGTTCTGTGTTAACTTTATGTCAGTGTTATGTGAGTATATTGCTGTTGTTATTCTGTGTTAACTTCATGTCAGTGTTATGTGAGTATATTGCTGTTGTTATTCTGTGTTAACTTCATGTCAGTGTTATGTGAGTATATATTGCTGTTGTTATTCTGTGTTAACTTCATGTCAGTGTTATGTGAGTATATTGCTGTTGTTATTCTGTGTTAACTTCATGTCAGTGTTATGTGAGTATATTGCTGTTGTTATTCTGTGTTAACTTCATGTCAGTGTTATGTGAGTATATTGCTATTGTTATTCTGTGTTAACTTCATGTCAGTGTTATGTGAGTATATTGTTGTTGTTATTTTGTGTTAAATTCATGTCAGTGTTATGTGAGTATATTGCTGTTGTTATTCTGTGTTAACTTCATGTCAGTGCTATGTGAGTATATTGCTGTTGTTATTCTGTGTTAACTTCATGTCAGTGTTATGTGAGTATATTGCTGTTGTTATTCTGTGTTAACTTCATGTCAGTGTTATGTGAGTATATTACTGTTGTTATTCTGTGTTAACTTTATGTCAGTGTTATGTGAGTATATTGCTGTTGTTATTCTGTGTTAACTTCATGTCAGTGTTATGTGAGTATATTGCTGTTGTTATTCTGTGTTAACTTCATGTCAGTGTTATGTGAGTATATTGCTGTTGTTATTCTGTGTTAACTTTATGTCAGTGTTATGTGAGTATATTGCTGTTGTTATTCTGTGTTAACTTTATGTCAGTGTTATGTGAGTATATTGTTGTTATTCTGTGTTAACTTCATGTCAGTGTTATGTGAGTATATTGCTGTTGTTATTCTGTGTTAACTTTATGTCAGTGTTATGTGAGTATATTGCTGTTGTTATTCTGTGTTAACTTCATGTCAGTGTTATGTGAGTATATTGCTGTTGTTATTCTGTGTTAACTTTATGTCAGTGTTATGTGAGTATATTGCTGTTGTTATTCTGTGTTAACTTCATGTCAGTGTTATGTGAGTATATTACTGTTGTTATTCTGTGTTAACTTTATGTCAGTGTTATGTGAGTATATTGCTGTTGTTATTCTGTGTTAACTTCATGTCAGTGTTATGTGAGTATATTGCTGTTGTTATTCTGTGTTAACTTCATGTCAGTGTTATGTGAGTATATTGCTGTTGTTATTCTGTGTTAACTTTATGTCAGTGTTATGTGAGTATATTGCTGTTGTTATTCTGTGTTAACTTTATGTCAGTGTTATGTGAGTATATTGTTGTTATTCTGTGTTAACTTCATGTCAGTGTTATGTGAGTATATTGCTGTTGTTATTCTGTGTTAACTTCATGTCAGTGATATGTGAGTATATTGCTGTTGTTATTCTGTGTTAACTTCATGTCAGTGTTATGTGACTATATTGCTGTTGTTATTCTGTGTTAACTTCATGTCAGTGTTATGTGAGTATATTGCTGTTGTTATTCTGTGTTAACTTCATGTCAGTGTTATGTGAGTATATTGCTGTTGTTATTCTGTGTTAACTTTATGTCAGTGTTATGTGAGTATATTGCTGTTGTTATTCTGTGTTAACTTCATGTCAGTGTTATGTGAGTATATTGCTGTTGTTATTCTGTGTTAACTTTATGTCAGTGTTATGTGAGTATATTGCTGTTGTTATTCTGTGTTAACTTCATGTCAGTGTTATGTGAGTATATTACTGTTGTTATTCTGTGTTAACTTTATGTCAGTGTTATGTGAGTATATTGCTGTTGTTATTCTGTGTTAACTTCATGTCAGTGTTATGTGAGTATATTGCTGTTGTTATTCTGTGTTAACTTCATGTCAGTGTTATGTGAGTATATTGCTGTTGTTATTCTGTGTTAACTTTATGTCAGTGTTATGTGAGTATATTGCTGTTGTTATTCTGTGTTAACTTTATGTCAGTGTTATGTGAGTATATTGTTGTTATTCTGTGTTAACTTCATGTCAGTGTTATGTGAGTATATTGCTGTTGTTATTCTGTGTTAACTTCATGTCAGTGTTATGTGAGTATATTGCTGTTGTTATTCTGTGTTAACTTCATGTCAGTGTTATGTGAGTATATTGCTGTTGTTATTCTGTGTTAACTTCATGTCAGTGTTATGTGAGTATATTGCTGTTGTTATTCTGTGTTAACTTCATGTCAGTGTTATGTGAGTATATTGCTGTTGTTATTCTGTGTTAACTTCATGTCAGTGTTATGTGAGTATATTGCTGTTGTTATTCTGTGTTAACTTCATGTCAGTGTTATGTGAGTATATTGCTGTTGTTATTCTGTGTTAACTTCATGTCAGTGTTATGTGAGTATATTGCTGTTGTTATTCTGTGTTAACTTCATGTCAGTGTTATGTGAGTATATTGCTGTTGTTATTCTGTGTTATCTTTATGTCAGTGTTATGTGAGTATATTGCTGTTGTTATTCTGTGTTAACTTCATGTCAGTGTTATGTGAGTATATTGCTGTTGTTATTCTGTGTTAACTTTATGTCAGTGTTATGTGAGTATATTACTGTTGTTATTCTGTGTTAACTTCATGTCAGTGTTATGTGAGTATATTGCTGTTGTTATTCTGTGTTAACTTCATGTCAGTGTTATGTGAGTATATTGCTGTTGTTATTCTGTGTTAACTTTATGTCAGTGTTATGTGAGTATATTGCTGTTGTTATTCTGTGTTAACTTCATGTCAGTGTTATATGAGTATATTGCTGTTGTTATTCTGTGTTAACTTTATGTCAGTGTTATGTGAGTATATTGCTGTTGTTATTCTGTGTTAACTTTATGTCAGTGTTATGTGAGTATATTACTGTTGTTATTCTGTGTTAACTTCATGTCAGTGTTATGTGAGTATATTACTGTTGTTGTTCTGTGTTAACTTCATGTCAGTGTTATGTGAGTATATTACTGTTGTTATTCTGTGTTAACTTCATGTCAGTGTTATGTGAGTATATTACTGTTGTTTTTCTGTGTTAACTTCTTGTCAGTGTCATGTGAGTATATTGCTGTTGTTATTCTGTGTTAACTTTATGTCAATGTTATGTGAGTATATTGCTGTTGTTATTCTGTGTTAACTTCATGTCAGTGTTATGTGAGTATATTGCTGTTGTTATTCTGTGTTAACTTTATGTCAATGTTATGTGAGTATATTGCTGTTGTTATTCTGTGTTAACTTCTTGTCAGTGTTATGTGAGTATATTGCTGTTGTTATTCTGTGTTAACTTTATGTCAGTGTTATGTGAGTATATTGTTGTTGTTATTCTGTGTTAACTTCATGTCAGTGTTATGTGAGTATATTGTTGTTATTCTGTGTTAACTTTATGTCAGTGTTATGTGAGTATATTGCTGTTGTTATTCTGTGTTAACTTCATGTCAGTGTTATGTGAGTATATTGTTGTTGTTATTCTGTGTTAAGTTTATGTCAGTGTTAGGTGAGTATATTGCTGTTGTTATTCTGTGTTAACTTCATGTCAGTGTTATGTGAGTATATTGCTGTTGTTATTCTGTGTTAACTTTATGTCAGTGTTATGTGAGTATATTGCTGTTGTTATTCTGTGTTAACTTGATGTCAGTGTTATGTGAGTATATTGCTGTTGTTATTCTGTGTTAACTTTATGTCAGTGTTATGTGAGTATATTGCTGTTGTTATTCTGTGTTAACTTTGTCAGTGTTATGTGAGTATATTGCTGTTGTTATTCTGTGTTAACTTTATGTCAGTGTTATGTGAGTATATTGTTGTTGTTATTCTGTGTTAACTTGATGTCAGTGTTATGTGAGTATATTACTGTTGTTATTCTGTGTTAACTTTATGTCAGTGTTATGTGAGTATATTGTTGTTGTTATTCTGTGTTAACTTTATGTCAGTGTTATGTGAGTATATTACTGTTGTTATTCTGTGTTAACTTTATGTCAGTGTTATGTGAGTATATTGCTGTTGTTATTCTGTGTTAACTTTATGTCAGTGTTATGTGAGTATATTGTTGTTGTTATTCTGTGTTAACTTTATGTCAGTGTTATGTGAGTATATTGCTGTTGTTATTCTGTGTTAACTTTATGTCAGTGTTATGTGAGTATATTGTTGTTATTCTGTGTTAACTTCATGTCAGTGTTATGTGAGTATATTGCTGCTGTTATTCTGTTCTTTAGATGATTGTAACTTGGTATTTATTTAACATTTAAGTTTTAACTAGAATTTAACCTATGTTGTTTGTGCTTTGAGTGTTTCTACGTAAATTGTGCAATTTGATTCTGAACTTTCTGGTATAATTATTTCAGTTGTGTTATTCAGTTCATGATGTATGACAGAATTTTAAATATTTTTTAATGTCATTCCTTACTTTTACTGTAATATATTTTAGATTCTGATGATGGATGAAAAAATATTCGAAACGTTAAGAAAGAAATTGGATATCCATTATTGATGGTGTTTGTTACAGCCTTGGTGTGAGCACGGGAACATTCATGAAGGGATTCAGGGAAAGCCAGTTAGCCGGACTTGAGTCCTGGAGGTGGAAAATATAGGAGGGGTGGGGATATTTGCAGCTTTTCGCTCGCCTTATTCAGCAAGAAGGGCGTTGCTATTTAACCCAAAACAGCGACAAGCACACACACACACACACACACACACACACACACACACACACACACACACACACACACACACACACACACACACACACACACACACACACACATATATATATATATATATATAATGTCGTGCTGAATAGGCAGAACTTGCGATCTTGGCTTAAATAGCAACGCTCATCTTGCCATATAAGACAAGTGAAAATTTGTGTATGCAATAATTTTGCCAAAATCATTCTGAACCTAACGAAAAAAATATATTTCACTCTGTGTAGTATTAAATTATTGTAAACAAATCTAAAATATATTTAGTTGGGTTAGGCTAAAATAAATTGCGTTTGCTATAATAAGGTTAGGTAAGTTTTCTAAGTTCCTTTTGGTGCAAAATTATAAATTTTTACATCAACATTAATGAAAAAAATATATCTTTAAACGCATAAGAGAAAATTTTAGAAAGGACTTAATTTTAAATGAGTTCTTGCTAATTGACCAGTTTTGCATATTCGGCACGATATATATATATATATATATATATATATATATATATATATATATATATATATATATATATATATATATATATATATATATACAAACAATCCAGACAGGCGCTCTTAACTATTCAAGGCAAGCCATGGGGGAGTGGGGTGGAATTCTTTAGCTCAAGTACTTTCACACTTCTCAGTGCATCATCAGGAGCTATGTAATGTTGCAAGGCAGCAACTGAAGGGGTGAGGGGATGTTTTCTCAGAGAGGCTGTGGCAGGTGACAGATATATATATATATATATATATATATATATATATATATATATATAATATGGTCTTTATGTCCACAGCAGGACCTGCGAACTCTGTGTCAGAGTCCACATTACTTTACCACGGAGCCAGACGCCAGATAAGTATGAGCGCCTAGCCGAAGCTAGACGATGTTTCCCCATACCCCGGGGCACCAGGCTTGTTTTCAAAGTTATTTCATCAAATCCTGCCACATGCAGTGGACAAGGAAAGAGATTTCAAATGCTTAACAATTCGCAAACAGGCGAAATTATTTACAAACATTGGGGAAACATCGCTTTGGCTAGGTGCCCGTACTTATCTGGGGTCTGGCTCTGTGGTAAAGTACTGTTGACTCTGATATAGAGTTTCCGGGTTCGAGTCCTGCTGTGGGCGAAGAGACAATGTAAATAATTTCGCCTGTTTGCGTATTAAACATATACATATGTATATATATATAATGTAATTGCCGAACAGGTAAAACTTGCGATTTTGGCTTAAATAGCAACGCTCTTCTTGCCTAATAAGGCAAGCGAAAATTTGTGTATGCAATAATTTCGCAAAAATCATTCTGAACCTAACGAAAAAAAATATATTTCATTGTGTTTATTTATTAAATTATTGAAGACTTATCTAAAATATATTTGATTAGATTAGGCTAAATTAAATTGAGCTTGTTATAATAAGGTTAGATAAATTTTCTAAAGTTCTTTTGGTACAAAATTATTAATTTTTACAATAGCATAAATGACAAAAACACATCTTTAAATGTATAAGACAAAATTTTAGGAAGGATTTAATTTTCAATGAGTTCTGGCTAATTGACCAGATTTACCTATTCGGCACGACATACATACAATCACAGCTGTGATGATCCTGCTACAGGTGACTCTCTTATTCTCGTGAGTCAAATATAGTGCTGCTCTGTAATCCATATTTTGCCTTGTTAGGTCATCATGAAAGTATGACGAGAAGGAAAGAACAGAATGGGAGGGGTAACGGGTCAGGATGAAAATGTGGAGAAGGAGGGTTTGGGTAACTAGGAAGGGAGGAACAGACGAGTCGCCTACCACTCTTCTTTGGGAATTTATATATATATATATATATATATATATATATATATATATATATATATATATATATATATATATATATATATATATATATATATATATATATTTAGCCATTGACATAATGTGGTGGGTGGTTCCTTCTGGGTGAAACAGTTTTGTCTCGTGGTGGGCACGTCTGGCAGCTGCTGAGGAACCGCAGCTCTGTGTAAGTATATGTAGTGGTCAAAGTCACCCTTGAAGTCTTCATCATTTTCCAAGATCTGGAGGAGGTCGTTGTATGACCCGTAACGTAGGAGTGTAACTTGTGACGAACGACTCAGTACCGGATGAAATACCGTAATAATGGTGTCCATGCAAACACTTTCTCACTGTGGGATTACTAGTAGGAGAGACTAAGAGGGACGGCGGGGGTTACACTGTGATTTACCATTCTTGTAAAAGTTTAGCCACAGGGTGTCCGCTGTTTCTTGGGATCCTTCCTTTCGATTTTGAATGGTGGGAGAACTGAGCCTCCATTAGGAATTCCCTTGGCATATAGTGAAATATTTATACTCCAGTAATTCTTATTAGATTTGCATGATCAAAACCTCTACGGTTAAGCAGTGTAATCGAGAACGGAAAGAATTCCGTTTTCAGCAAATTCCAGAGGAGGGTTGCTCCAGTGGGGCTCATTTGTGAAGTCCATTCCTCCCAGGCGATGGAAAAAGAAATTATCATACGGTTTATTGTCAAACCTCTTGAAAACGTATTTGTAAAGTCTTTTGCAAGTGTTGTAGAGTGACCTAATACTAAGTTTGCGGGTCCTTGAGTGAAACCTGCAAAATATTATCAGAGGAGCCACGATAACACCCAATATCCATTTTGATACAGTTACCGATACGCCTGCTAACAAAACGCAACTACAGGCAAAAGGGCAAGACGAAGGTATATAGAACACGAAATCTGAATTTGAACCACAAAAAATAGCACCTTCATATGAATATGTATATATTATATATATTATTCAATATATATATATATATATATATATTATATGGTATACAATATTATGAGCTATAAGGTTGACATTTGCAGAGTGCTGTACAAGGGAGGCCTTGCTCCCTACAACTGCTTGCGCTGCCGCATTTTTCCTTGTGTCCGTATTTCACGCATTCCTGCCACACCGTTGCAACTGCAGTTACTGTGATCCATTCTGGGGAGATGTTAGTCACTCTCTTCTAGTTATGACGAAATGAGTTCAGCTTAATGGTCTGGAACGATATCGTTGCAGACCATGGAGCTGAACTCTTCTCCAGGCTGAGGGACTGACCACTTCAAATACTTTGTCTTCAAGATTGATGGACTGATTACATCATCTTCATTTCACTACTACACCTACTACCTTTGTATTTGACTGAAGAAGCCTACTGTATAGGCGAAAAGTTTCAACAATGAAGATACCCAACTGTTGTTCATGTGTCTGACTTATCAGATTGACAATTACATCGGAGTCAGCTATTTAAACCTTTTCAGTTCCTTGTGTCAGTTTCCTGGTGCTCTGTACCCAACTGTCTATCACTGAGAGTTATGGACAGATCTCCTGGGAAGCGCAATTGATGCTTCGTTCCCAAGAAATTGGAAAAGTTTGGTTAATATAGCGTATTTACCATACTTGGGTACCCTTGTTGCCGAACTGCTTCGCCTGCACAACGGATTCCTCTATCGGATGCACTTGGAAAGAACACTGGGAGTAGAAGTGGAATCGACGTGATCAATCTGTCACTCTCAGTGGGAAGTGGTCAGTCCCTCAAGCCCACCACCACCATAACCACTGTGAACTCCACTGCCACCACAACCACTACCACAATGTGCAAGAATGGTATACAATACCGACAAGATGAAATTAAGACACATGTGCAACATCTGGGTATCTTTATTGTAGACGTTTCGCCATCCAGCGGCTTTATCAATACAAATTCCAGGATATAACTTGAAGAAAGTAGAACTATGTGCAGAAGATGAGGTAATCAGTCCCTCAACCTTGGAGTTGGTGCGAAGAGCACCATAGTCGTGGAGATTCTGAAGCAGAAGCAAGGCGCCTGATGCTTATATACTAACGTCAGGTGGAAAGGGGACGTGTAGCAGACGAGGGCATAGTCACTGGTAGGCGGGATTCCCTAGTGGAAGTAGGTGTCTTAATTTCATCTTGTCGGTATTGTATACCATTCTTGTACAACTTGTCAGACACTGCAACATCATGGAGTCTTGATTCTGAGGACATGCATACAATCATCACGACTACGACAACTACTACTACTACTAACCCATCTCTTTGGGTAGGACCTACTTCCACTGGGGAATCCCGCCTACCAGTGACTATGCCCTCGTCTGCTACACGTCCCCTTTCCACCTGACGTTAGTATATAAGCGTCAGGCGTCTTCTGCTTCAGAATCTCCACGACTATGGTGCTCTTCGCACCAACTCCAAAGTTGAGGGACTGATTACCTCATCTTCTGCACTTAGTTCTACTGTCTTCAAGTTATATCCTGGAATTTGTATTGATAAAGCCACTGGATAGCGAAACGTCTACAATAAAGATACCCAGATGCTGCACATGTGTCTTAACTTCACTACCACAGTCACTACCACAACCACTACCACAACTACTACCACCATCACCACCACCAACGCCACCTTCACCACAACCAGCCCCACCACCACCACCACAACCACTACCACATCCACTACCACCACTACCACCACCATCACCACCACCGCCGCCGTAGGTGCAGCTTATCGACCTGGGAGGGGCAGGAAAGTTATGGGGGAAGATGTCTCTACCAGATGATGTTTGTTTAGGGGAAGATGAAGAGGAAGGAAAGGCTGTTAGGAAGAGGAAAGGAAGAATGTTAGGAAGAGGAAGGAAATATTGCTAGGTGTATGCAACATACATCAAGGAGCAAGTTCCATGTACCTTCAACAGACACTCGAACACACGAACATAAAGGAGGAACACTGCAGTAGGCCTTTTGGCCCATACTGGGCAGGTTCTTCACAAATCCATCCCACTAACAAATCATTTGCCCAACCCATTATCAATGCCACCCAAGCAACAAGCTTTGATAAATCTATTTACTCATGTGTAAGTCCCATTCAGATCCAACCCCTCTCACTCATGTATTTATCTAACCTAAACTTGAAGTTACCCAAGGTTTTAACTTCAATAACTTTACTAGGCAGACTGCTCCACTTATCAACTAACCTATTTCCAAACCAATACTTTCTTATATCCTTTCTAAATCTAAACTTATCTAATTTGAATCTATTATTGGGAGTTCTATCTTCGAGGGATATCCTGAAGAATTTATTTATATCCCCTTTGTTTATACCCATCTTCCACTTATACTCTTCCATCATGTCTCCCCTCATTCTTCGTCTTACCATCAACAGACACTCGAGCAACAGTGGTGTGTACCATCAACAGACATTCGGACAACAGAGGTGTGTACCATCAACAGACACTCGGACAACAGAGGTGTGTACCATCAACAGGCACTGGAGCAACAGTGGTGTGTACCATCACCAGACATTCGGACAACAGAGGTGTGTACCATCAACAGACACTGGAGCAACAGACACTCGTGCAACAGCTGACTATATTTTTGACTGTAGATAATAGATGACAGGCAGCCTTAATGTTCCTCGTTCAGTCGATAGTCTTGAATCTCAGCTAACCATTCAACCTTCAACCGCTCAGAATCAAGTCAAGGGCTGGACTGTTGTCGAGGCTCGACCTGGTACTACTGGACAACAGAAAAGTGGGTAAGACACATAGGCAACAGTTAGGCAACTTTATTCCGAAACGTTTCGCCTACACAGTAGGCGAAACGTTGCCTACTGTGTAGGCAACGTTGCCTAACTGTTGCCTATGTGTCTTACCTACCAACCTGTCGGTATTGTATACCATTTTGATGTTCAACAGAAAAGTGCTTTGGTTAATGATAAACAGCAGTACCAGCAGTAGTAACAGTAGTAGCAGGAGTAGCAGCAGCAGTAACAGTAACAGTAAGGTCTTGACAGGCTTATGAGATCAGCTGCACCTCTGTACTTCTCTCACTCACACTTTGACTTCTCTCACTCACACTGACTTTCCTCACTCACACTTTAACTTCCCTCACTCACACTTTGAGTTCCCTCACTCACACTTTGACTTCTCTCACTCACACTTTGACTTCTCTCACTCACACTTTGACTTCCCTCACTCACACTTTGACTTCCCTCACTCACACTTTAACTTCTCTCACTCACACTTTGACTTCCCTCACTCACACTTTCTCTCCTCTCACTCTCATTTTGTCTTAAGAACACATGAATGGAAGAACACTGCAACAGGCCTACTGATCCAGACAAGGTGGTGGTGGTGTGGTAGGTAATGAGGTGGTAGTCGTGTGGTAGGTAATAAGGTAGTGGTGATGTGGTAGGTAATGGTAGTGGTGGTGTGGTAGGTAATGGTAGTGGTGGTGTGGTAGGTAATGGTAGTGGTGGTGTGGTAGGTAATGAGGTAGTAGTGATGGTGGTGGTGGTAGTGGTGATGATGGTAGTGGTGGTGGTGGTAGTGGTGGTATTAGTGGTGGTGGTAGTGATGCTGGTGGTGATGCTGGTGGTACTAGTAGTAGTAGTAGCGGTGGTGGTAGTAGTGATGGTGGTGGTAGTGGTGGTGGTAGTAGTGATGTTAGTGGTGATGGTGGTGGTGACTGGTGGTGATGGTGGTGGTAGTGGTGGTGGTAGTAGTGGTGATGGTGGTAGTGGTGGTGGTAGTAGTGGTGATGGTGGTGGTGATGATGGTGGTGGTAGTGGTGGTGTATTCCTTTTTCTTACCACTGTCTCCTGTGTATAATTTTTCTCCCTCCATCACTGTGGTGATGCGGATATCTTCATAAAAATTGCATTTCACTTGTGTATGTGGTGTGTTATGCTGAGAGAAGGTCATCATTACCAGGTGATAGTAACTGCAACTCTGCTGGAAGGTGACCTTTGTTGATGTCTTACCTGATCAACCTTTACTGCAATACTTGACTATATCCTCACTGTCCTACTGAAGTCTGCCACCTCAGCCTGACACTACTGGAGTCTTCAGGCTCAGACTGACACTACTGGAGTCTCCAGGCTCACCCTGACACTACTGGAGTCTCCAGGTTCACCCTAACACTACTGGAGTCTCCAGGCTCAGACTGACACTACTGGAGTCTCCAGGCTCACCCTGACTGACACTACTGGAGTCTCCAGGCTCACCCTGACACTACTGGAGTCTCCAGGCTCACCCTGACACTACTGGAGTCTCCAGGCTCACCCTGACACTACTGGAGTCTCCAGGCTCACCCTGACACTACTGGAGTCTCCAGGCTCACCCTGACACTACTGGAGTCTCCAGGCTCACCCTGACACTACTGGAGTCTCCAGGCTCACCCTGCTCTCCAGCTCACCCTGACACTACACTCCAGGCTCACCCTGACACTACTGGAGTCTTGACACTAGGTCTCAGGCTCACCCTGACACTACTGGAGTCTCCAGGCTCACTGGAGTCTGCTCACTGACATACTGGAGTCTCCAGGCTCACCCTGACACTACCTGACACTACTGGAGTCTCCAGGCTCACCCTGACACTACTGGAGTCTCCAGGCTCAGACTGACACTACTGGAGTCTCCAGGCTCACCCTGACACTACTGGAGACACTACTACTGGAGTCTCCAGGCTCACCCTGACACTACTGGAGTCTCCAGATTCAGCCTGACACTACTGGAGTCTCCAGGCTCACCCTGACACTGCCGAAGTCTGCCAGCTCAAACTGACACTGCCGAAGTCTGCCAGCTCAAACTGACACTGCCGAAGTCTGCCAGCTCAGGCTGACACATTTCAACACCTTGTACGAACACCATCCTGTGTGATGGAATATAACAGGGAAACATATCTAGCTTTGTTCCCACTGTGTAACTATCATATAGAACAGTGTAGCAGCACACTGCTGGTGTTCCCACTGTGTAACTATCATATAGAACAGTGTAGCAGCACACTGCTGGTGTTCACACTGTGTAACTATCATGCAGAACAGTGTAGCAGCGCACTGCTGGTGTTCCCACTGTGTAACTATCATATAGAACAGTGTAGCAGCACACTGTTGGTGTTTCCACTGTGTAAATAGCATATAGAACAGTGTAGCAGGACACTGCTGGTGTTCCCACTGTGTAACTATCATATAGAACAGTGTAGCAGCACACTGCTGGTGTTTCCACTGTGTAAATAGCATATAGAACAGTGTAGCAGGACACTGCTGGTGTTCCCACTGTGTAACTATCATGCAGAACAGTGTAGCAGCACACTGCTGGTGTTCCCACTGTGTAACTATCATGCAGAACAGTGTAGCAGCACACTGCTGGTGTTCCCACTGTGTAACTATCATATAGAACAGTGTAGCAGCACACTGTTGGTGTTCCCACTGTGTAACTATCATATAGAACAGTGTAACAGCACACTGCTGGTGTTCCCACTGTGTAACTATCATATAGAACAGTGTAGCAGCACACTGTTGGTGTTTCCACTGTGTAAATAGCATATAGAACAGTGTAGCAGGACACTGCTGGTGTTCCCACTGTGTAACTATCATATAGAACAGTGTAGCAGCACACTGCTGGTGTTCCCACTGTGTAACTATCATATAGAACAGTGTAGCAGCACACTGCTGGTGTTCCCACTGTGTAACTATCATATAGAACAGTGTAGCAGCACACTGCTGGTGTTCCCACTGTGTAACTATCATATAGAACAGTGTAGCAGCACACTGCTGGTGTTCCCACTGTGTAACTATCATATAGAACAGTGTAGCAGCACACTGCTGGTGTTCCCACTGTGTAACTAGCATATAGAAGTGTAGCGGGACACTGCTGGTGTTCCCACTGTGTAACTATCATATAGAAAAGTGTAGCACCACACTGCTGGTGTTTCCACTGTGTAACTAGCATATAGTGGTAGTGGTGGTGGTGATGGTGGTGGTAGTAGTGGTGGTGGTGGTAGTAGTGGTAGTGGTCATGGTCGTGTTTAGTAAGTAAATAAGTTTATTCAGGTATACACAGATATATTATGATACATAGCAGCATATGCGTAGACAACCTGGGATAATCCAAAAAAGCCAAAGTGACTTATTTCCATTGGAGTCCTTTTAATACCTTATTATTATTATACTATGAAGGAGATAATATCTTATTATCCTATAAAGGAGATGTACTGGGAATAAGATAAAAAGAGTTATTTACATTTACATGAGTGTTAGCTAAAAAAAATATATAAAATTATTCATTATCCTGCCTTTCTGTGGCTACGTTCATTAGGTACCTTATGGTTCTCTTCTTGAACTGGTTCATGCTATGACTGGCTTTGACATGTGCAGGCAGTCTGTTCCATTCCTTTATTGCTGTACAATAAAAAGTGTCTGAAGCCTGGCCACTGACTGTGGGTACTATAAAGCTGTGCTCTCTCCCTCTAGTACTATGATTGTTTCGGTTCTCAACCTTGACAAAATTAGCAGCAAGATATTCTTGAGCAATTTTATAAACTTGATTTAACTTCAGTGGTTTTACTCTGTCTTCAACATTCATCATATCAGATTGTTGTAATTCATCCCAGGTTAAGATGACTCTTACCATTTTGATCTGAGTGATTTGCAGTTTATCGTTCAGTTTTTTTTTTTTGTTTTTGTCAAGGCAGAGTACCATGAAGAGCGAGCGTAGTCCATATGGCATTGTATAAAAGCTAGACATAGGTAGACACTGTTCTTGTCTGTAGAGGAACTTTAGTCTGACATTCACTTTCTTTACTACACTCTTCCCTATCAGTTCTGACATGCATGGGTCAAAGGGGATTCCCAGATATTTTACTAAGGAAACCGAAGTGATGGGCTCCCCATTACACTGGACATTAAAATTATTTACCTTCTCAGTTTATGTTTCGTGTCAAAGAGTATGGCTTCCGTTTTCCCGAGGTGTAACGAGTTTGTTGTCTACAAACCATTTGCTGCAGGACTCCAGTTCTAGTGTTATTACCTGATACTAACAGAGCACTGTCATCCGCATACAGCAGGAGTTTGCACTTGACACTGATGGGCATGTCGTTTACATAACAGAGGAATAATAAGGGACCCAGAATACTACCTTGCGGAACTCCAAATACTATAGGCGGGGGTTCTAATTCTGTTATGTTGATTTTGACAATTCGTTTCCTATTGCTAAGATAGGACTTAAACCAGTTGATGGACGTGGTGGTGGTGGTGGACGTGGTGGTGGTGGTGGACGTGGTGGTGGTGGTGGACGTGGTGGTGGTGGTGGACGTGGTGGTGGTGGTGAACGTGGTGGTGGTGGTGGTGAACGTGGTGGTGGTGGTGGACGTGGTGGTGGTAGTGGTGGTGGTGGTGGACGTGGTGGTGGTGGTGGACGTGGTGGTGGTGGTGAACGTGGTGGTGGTGGTGGACGTGGTGGTGGTGGTGGACGTGGTGGTGGTGGTGAACGTGGTGGTGGTGGTGAACGTGGTGGTGGTGGTGGACGTGGTGGTGGTAGTGGTGGTGGTGGTGGTGGACGTGGTGGTGATGGACGTGGTGGTGGTGGACACGGTGGTGGTGGACGTGGTGGTGGTGGACATGTTGGTGGACGTGGTGGTGGTGGTGGTGTAAGGCGGAAGCAGTGTGTGTGTGTGTGTGTGTGTGTGTGTGTGTGTGTGTGTGTGTGTGGAGGTCAGTGGCCTCAACTGTTGCTTGGTAACCAGCCCAGACGTCCAGTGCAAGACATGTGTCTAGCACCTATGTCTAGCACTTGTTTCTAGCACCTATGTCTGGCACCTGTGTCTAGCACCTGTTTCTAGCTATCACCTGTGTGTAGCTAGCACTTACGTCTAGCACCTGTGCCTGGCAAGCTCTTGTGTCTAGCACATGTGTCTAGCTCGCACTTGTGTTTAGCACCTGTGTCTGGCTAGCACTTGTGTCTAGCACCTGTGTCTTGAAAGCTCTTGTGTCTAGCACCTGTGTCTAGCTAGCACTTGTGTTTAGCACCTGTGTCTGGCTAACACTTGTGTTTAGTATTTATGTCTAGCACCTGTGTCTAATTAGCACTTGTGTCTAGCTAGCACCTGTGTCTAATTAGCACCTGTGTCTAATTAGCACTTGTGTCTAGCTAGCACTTTTGTTTAGCACTTGTGTCTAGTACTTGCACGAGCGCAAGTCTCTAGATTACACTAGTAATCAATGTTCTAGACACTAGTGATCAGTGTTCTAGACACACTAGTGAATAATGTTCTAGATACACTAGTGAACAAAGTTCTAGACACACTGACACTAGAGAAAAACTCTAGTCACAGTGGTGATCAGTACTCTAGAAAAGTGCTATAGAAGAGTGCTCTAGATCAGTGCTCTACATCAGTGTTCTAGATCGGTGCTCTAGATCAGTGCTCTAGATCAGTGTTCTAGACCAGTGTTCTAGATCTTTGCTCTAGATCAATTCTCTAGACGAGTGCTCTAGAACAGTGCTCTAGAACAGTGCTCTAGAACAGTGTTCTAGATCAATGCTCTAGATCTGTGTTCTAGAACAGTGCTCTAGAACAGTGCTTTAGATCAGTGCTCTAGATCTGTGTTCTAGAACAGTGCTCTCGATCAGTGCTCTAGATCAATGCTCTAGATGAGTGCTCTAATCAGTGTTCTAGATCAGTGCTCTAGATCGGTGCTCTAGAACAGTGTTCTAGATAAATGTTCTAGAACAGTGCTCTCGATCAGTGCTCTAGAACAGTGTTCTAGGTCAGTGCTCTAGATCTGTTCTATAACAGTGCTCTAGAACAGTGCTCTAGAACAGTGTTCTAGAACAGTGCTCTAGAACAGCGTTCTAAATCAGTGCTCTAGATCTTTGTTCTAGAACAGTGCTCTAGATCAGTGCTTTAGATCTGTGTTCTAGACCAGTGTTCTAGATCAGTGCTCTAGACCAGTGCTATAGAAGTGCTCAAGATCAGTGCTCTAGATCAGTGTTATAGATCAGTGCTCTAGAACAATGCTCTAGATCAGTGCTCTAGATCAATGTTCTAGAACAGTACTCTAGATCAGTGCTCCAGATTAGTGCTCCAGATTAGTGCTCCAGATCAGTGCTCTAGATCAGTGCTCAAGATCAGTGCTCCAGATTAGTGCTCCAGATCAGTGCTCTAGATCAGTGCTCTAGATCAGTGCTCTAGATCAGTGCTCAAGATCAGTGCTCCAGATTAGTGCTCCAGATCAGTGCTCTAGATCAATGCTCCAAATTAGTGCTCCAGATTAGTGCTCCAGATCAGTGCTCAAGATCAGTGCTCCAGATTAGTGCTCCAGATCAGTGCTCTAGATCAATGCTCTAGATCAGTGCTCCAGATTAGTGCTCAAGATCAGTGCTCTAGATCAGTGCTCTAGATCAGTGCTCAAGGTCACTGCTAAAGACCAGTGCTCTAGATCAGTACTATAGAACAGTGCTCTAGACCAGTGTTTTAGGACAGTGCTGTAGATCAGTGCTCTAGAACAGTATTTTAGATCAATGGTGTAGATCAGTGTTGTAGATCAGTGTTGTAGATCAGTGTTGTAGATCAGTGTTGTAGATCAGTGTTGTAGATCAGTGTTGTAGATCAGTGTTGTAGATCAGTGTTGTAGATCAGTGGTATAGATCAGTGGTATAGATCAGTGCTCTAGATCAGTGCTCTAGATCAGTGCTAGTCATCCTTAAATTAAGCTGTCTACTGCCAATTCGCTAATTTCGCTAAATTAGCGAATATTTTCCTTTCCAGATTCATCCAAAATTCCAGACTAGGCTAAAGGAGAGTAAAAAAAAAAAAGGTCTACATTTCTCTTAGTGATTTATATAGAGTTGTGTAAATCAGTACGCTGCTTACACCTCAAATCACACTTTATATAAAAGATGGAAGGAAATTCAAGACTGATAGGTATAAATAAGCGTTTTTGTGATAGACATATGTGCAGGAAGTGGGTTTCACATCAGTAAGGAGAGTTCAATGTTCAATTTCGTCCTAGTCAGAGCTTTTATGGAAGTATTGGTTACGATGGTGACTGTGTTATGGTGACTGTGTTATGGTGACTGTGTTATGGTGACTGTGTTATGGTGACTGTGTTATGGTGACTGTGTTATGGTGACTGTTATGGTGACTGTGTTATGGTGACTGTGTTATGGTGACTGTGTTATGGTGACTGTGTTATGGTGACTGTGTGTTAACTTGTGCCAGTACTTTAGACACGTTCAGTGCAACAATGACACGTTAGTTGCACTTGTGTCCTTTTAACTAAAATATTGGAGGTAATTCTACCAATATTATTACAGAGAAGAATGGTGGAGATTAGGAGAAGTTTGAGGTGATCAGTCCCTCAGCTTGGAGTCGATGTAATCAGTTCATTAATCTTTATGAACTAATTACATCGATTCCAGGCTGAGGGACTGATCACCTCAAACTCCTGATCGCCACCATTTTTTTTTTTGTACTGGACTGATGAAGCCACTGTGTGGCGAAACATTTCCACAATAAAGATACCCGAGTGTTGCACATGTATATAATTTATCATTTGATCACGTAATATTGGTGTCACTTTCAGCAATCGTCTGGCCAGGGTTCTGGATATGCCACATCTGTCTGACTTCTGTGTTGTGATGGCGATCGCCGCTTCCAAACACTTGGGTCGGCGCAAATCATTTCAAGAACCATTAATTTGGCTTCGCAAATTTCCTGATGTGTCTATGCAGTACTAAGTTCCACGCAGGCGTTATTTTGATGGTCCCATTCAAAAGGTCTTGTTGTTTTGTCTACGTACTCTTTGTTGTCATCCTCCACGAGGTACGTTGTGGTATTGTCTGTATGTTTGTTCTTACTCTTTCCACAAAGTCTTTTATGGAGATCGAAGCGTTGTTGACTGCTATCATATGAAGCCCAGTAGTTAGTCACTAGTAACACGATGTACTTGGAGGGCGAGCCTGTGGCCTTTATCTGGATGAAAATGGTATAAAATACAGACAAATTGAAAATTAAGACACATGTGTAACAGTTGGATATCTTGACGAGATGTTTCGTCTACAGCAAGAAAAGTTAAAGGGTTGTCTCAGCCTCTTCTACTGTAAGTTTGATGGTTGCTTCTTGAATGTTAATAGTGTTGAGGGTTCTTATGTTGAGGAGAGAACATAGAGTAACCGAAAGAAGGGAATGTGAAGCTTTTAATAACAGGAGTACGCCAGCCAGCACGTCCACCAGCTGCATTTATCAAGTCGGGGAAACGACAATTTTATTCTGGACTGGTATTGTTCCTGGGGTTTCTTCCTCGTCGCCCCGCCAAAAGTATGCAATATGGAGCATGAGGCCATGTTGAAATATGCAATACTGGCAAGACAAGTGTTCCAAATGAGGTCTGTATCAACCACGGTACGAGTGGAGTTTGAACACATGACAAATGGGTCATAAAACTCCATGCCAGTGCGTAAGCCACTGGGCCAGCTGGCCACAATAAGATTCATCCAACTAGGTATGGTTCTATACACCATAGGGAGGTTAGCATAGGACACCACTCTGACCACAAATGCAAGTTTTTTCAGATGAATCTGCCGCCAGCATGGCTGGTCCAGTGGTTTACGCACTGGCCTGGTGTTTTACAACTCACTCACCATGGGTTTCAACCCCACCCGTTCCGTGGTTTGTTTGAAAGCATGTTATTACGATTTCGTGAGTCTTGATGTCTATATGTCAAGGTCCACATCTCTCGGTTGACTTCAATCACTGTTCTAGGGATTAAAGTACTCACGACTGCTAGTGTTCAGGAAACATACAGCCTTAATGACTCTCGTGTAGTCGATGGGCTTTAAACCTAAGCACCAAGCAGCTACGTGACCAGGATAGCACTCCAGTCACTCAGGAAGCTCAGAGTAAACGACATTAACGTATTAAAGAGAGAAAAAGTGTGTGTTGCTATAAGAATGTCATAATTGTTGCAGACGCTATTGGTCACAACAGAGCATGGCTCTCTCCTGGCCACCCGCAGCACTCATGGCCACCCACAGCACTCATGGCCACCCACAACACTCATGGCCACCCACAACACTCATGGTCACCCACAACACTCATGGCCTTTGTAACGTCCTTTACTGCATTACGTGAATAAATGTCCTGGATCCTAAGGATAAACAACCTGTCTAGGGGCATGTAAACTATTAAACCACATAAACCAACCAAGGGGCAAGCTTGTTTCTTCCATTTAAGCGTTAATAAAATGGTCAATATTTATTTATTATAAGGAAGAACACAAAAACTAAACGTACAAAAATATAACTATATTAATAGTAAACTTACATATACAACCTACCCACTACATACAAAAATCACCAAACACCAGTACACCTTCACCAAGTGCTCACATTAGCTCACTGCTACTAATGGTTAAAACACATAAACATTTATAAACAGGGAGGCTTCATGAACCTTCCCCAACGTTTCTGCCTATCTCTTTCTTGGTGTGCAGGCAAAACACTACACGAGAACCTTCCCAAAACTTAAACAGGCCTCCTCCTCATATTAGGGCCTTACAGATATATCAGGAGAGCACCATAACCATTAAAATAACCTATGGCCTAAACTTACCCAAACTCATTATCTCTACTCACACAAACACCGTTGCTAGTAATCCCTTACTTATATCACTTGTTAAAGCAACTGCTTAAGAAGAAATTTCTTGCCTAGTTGGTAGTAATAAGTTATCACAAGTAATATACACTGATGGATCTAAACAGGAGTCTTCTGGTAGGGCTGCATCTGCTCTTGTTGTCACCTCCCTAGTTAATTAAGAACCATAATAAATTTGTTGAGTTAGGCATAAGAATTAACAACTGGGCGTCTACACTGCAAACTGACACTTTGCAATCTTAGTAGCGCTAAAGCTAACTTATGACACTGAGCTTGACTCTGTCATCATTACTGATTCTATGTCATCATTGAAGGGTCTTGACTCATATAATGACTCCAACAACATGCTCATTGGAGGAGCCAGGTAGAGATACTAAAAAATCCGAGAAAAAGGAATTAATGTACATTTGCTATGGATCCCATCACAGATTTTATTCATGATCAAGTTGATACGTTAGCCAAGAAGATACCCTTTGGTATATCTGTGTTTAGCATTAGGAATATCAGGAGAGAAGTAATTAATGAAAATGAATGTTATAGGAATGCAAATAAAAGTCTGGGTAGATATATAACCCACTATGATAACATGAACGTAGAGAGTTATGTTTATGGAGCAACTTGCAATGTGAACAGACTGACTGATGTTGTAGTGGCCAGGCTTAGGCTTGGTTACAAGTACTTTTGGCAGTTTGGGAGACACAGATGATGATCAAACCAAATGCAAATTATGTGGTCAGGTATATGGTCACTCTTTTGAACACTGTGTGTTTAATTGTCCACTTATTGAGGAATATAGAGATAGTATAATAACCTATGTAACATGTCAAGATATCTTATTAATGAAAATAAGATACCAGATATATCAAGCAAATTTCCTAAATTTGTTTGTAACAGATAAGTGAACTGTAGATATAAATCCAAATGTACACCTGTTAACCCTTTGGGGGCCTAGTTCCTAGACCTTTTGTGTATCCATATGCTCTTACGCTACCGTCCACAGGATGGATTGTGCCTAATAAACTAGCCACTTAAGTGACAAAATCTGAATCTAAACACCAAACCATAACGTCTTACTCCAGCCGCCGCTGTCCTTGTACTACTGACTCAAAAACACACCTCTCCTGTCTCCTTCCTACACTACGCTTGTCTGACTTTTTTGGGTTATCCTAGGTTCTCTACACATATGCTGCTATGTATGATAATTCTATGTAACTGTATTTGTGTACACCTGAATAAACTTACTTACTTACTAATACGCGTCAGGTTTCAGACCAATACCCGTAAACTGACCTTATATATAAAGTGTTTTTATACACACTTTTTTTTTTCCCTGCGTAATGGCCTCCCACAGCACTCATGGCCTCCCACAGCACTCATGGCCTCCCACAGCACTCATGGCCCCCCACAGCACTCATGGCCTCCCACAGCACTCATGGTCTCCCACAGTACTCATGGTCTCCCACAGCACTCATGGTCCCCCATAGCACTCATGGTCTCCCACAGCACTCATGGCCTCCCATAGCACTCATGGCCTCCCACAGCACTCATGGCCTCCCATAGCACTCATGGCCTCCCACAGTACTCATGGCCTCCCATAGCACTCATGGCCTCCCACAGCACTCATGGCCTCCCATAGCACTCATGGCCTCCCACAGCACTCATGGCCTCCCACAGTACTCATGGTCTCCCACAGCACTCATGGTCTCCCACAGCACTCATGGTCTCCCATAGCACTCATGGCCTCCCACAGCACTCATGGCCTCCCACAACACTCATGGCCTCCCATAGCACTCATGGCCTCCCACAGCACTCATGGCCTCCCACAGTACTCATGGTCTCCCATAGCACTCATGGCCTCCCATAGCACTCATGGCCTCCCACAGCACTCATGGCCTCCCACAGCACTCATGGCCTCCCACAGCACTCATGGCCTCCCACAGCACTCATGGCCTCCCATAGCACTCATGGCCTCCCACAGTACTCATGGCCTCCCATAGCACTCATGGCCTCCCACAACACTCATGGCCTCCCATAGCACTCATGGCTTCCCATAGCACTCATGGCCTCCCACAGCACTCATGGCCTCCCACAACACTCATGGCCTCCCATAGCACTCATAGCCTCCCACAGCACTCATGGCCTCCCATAGCACTCATGGGCTCCCACAGTACTCATGGCCTGCCACAGCACTCATGGCCTCCCATAGCACTCATAGCCTCCCATAACACTCATAGCCTCCCACAGCACTCATGGCCTCCCAAAACACTCATGGCCTCCCATAGCACTCATGGCCTCCCACAGCACTCATGGCCTCCCATAGCACTCATGGTCTCCCATAGCACTCATGGCCTCCCACAGCACTCATGGCCTCCCACAGCACTCATGGCCTCCCATAGCACTCATGGCCTCCCACAGCACTCATGGCCTCCCATAGCACTCATAGCCTCCCACAGCACTCATGGCCTTCCATAGCACTCATGGCCTCCCATAGCATTCACAGCCTCCCACAGCACTCATAGCATCCCACAACACTCATGGCCTCCCATAGCATTCATAGCCTCCCACAGCACTCATGGCCTCCCACAGCACTCATAGCCTCCCATAGCACTCATGGCCTCCCATAGCACTCATGGCCTCCCACAGCACTCATGGCCTCCCATAGCACTCATGGCCTCCCACAGCACTCATAGCCTCCCAAAGCGCTCATGGCCTCCCAAAGCGCTCATGGCCTCCCAAAGCGCTCATGGCCTCCCATAGCACTCATGGCCTCTCATAGCACTCATGGCCTCATAGCACTCATGGCCACCAACAGCACTCATGGCCTCCCAGAGCACTCATGGCCTCCCACAGCACTCATGGCCTCATAGCACTCATGACCACCAACAGCACTCATGGCCTCCCAGAGCACTCATGGCCTCCCACAGCACTCATGGCCTCTCACAGCACTCATGGCCTCCCACAGCACTCATGGCCACATACAGCACTCATGGCCACCCACAGCACTCGTGGCCACCCACAGCACTCATGGCCTCCCACAGAACTCATGGCCTCCCATAGCACTCATAGCCTCCCACAGCACTCATGGCCTCCAACAGCACTCATGGCCTCCCATAGCACTCATGGCTTCCCATAGCACTCATGGCCTCCCACAGCACTCATGGCCTCCCACAACACTCATGGCCTCCCATAGCACTCATAGCCTCCCACAACACTCATGGCCTCCCATAGCGCTCATAGCCTCCCACAGCACTCATGGCCTCCCATAGCACTCATGGCCTCCCACAGTACTCATGGCCTGCCACAGCACTCATGGCCTCCCATAGCACTCATAGCCTCCCATAACACTCATAGCCTCCCACAGCACTCATGGCCTCCCACAACACTCATGGCCTCCCATAGCACTCATGGCCTCCCACAGCACTCATGGCCTCCCATAGCACTCATGGCCTCCCATAGCACTCATGGCCTCCCACAGCACTCATGGCCTCCCACAACTCTCATGGCCTCCCATAGCACTCATAGCCTCCCACAACACTCATGGCCTCCCACAGCACTCATAGCCTCCCACAGCACTCATGGCCTCCCATAGCACTCATGGCCTCCCACAGCACTCATGGCCTCCCATAGCACTCATAGCCTCCCACAGCACTCATGGCCTTCCATAGCACTCATGGCCTCCCATAGCATTCACAGCCTCCCACAGCACTCATGTCCTCCCATAGCACTCATAGCCTCCCACAACACTCATGGCCTCCCATAGCACTCATGGCCTCCCACAGCACTCATGGCCTCCCACAGCACTCATGGCCTCCCATAGCACTCATGGCCTCCCACAGCACTCATGGCCTCCCATAGCACTCATGGCCTCCCACAGCACTCATGGCCTCCCAAAGCGCTCATGGCCTCCCAAAGCGCTCATGGCCTCCCATAGCACTCATGGCCTCTCATAGCACTCATGGCCTCATAGCACTCATGGCCACCAACAGCACTCATGGCCTCCCAGAGCACTCATGGCTTCCCACAGCACTCATGGCCTCTCACAGCACTCATGGCCTCCCACAACACTCATGGCCTCCCACAGCACTCATGGCCACATACAGCACTCATGGCCACCCACAGCACTCGTGGCCACCCACAGCATTCATGGCCTTCCAGAGCACTCATGGCCTCCCACAGCACTCATGGCCTCCCAGAGAACTCATGGCCTCCCATAGCACTCATAGCCTCCCACAGCACTCATGGCCTCCAACAGCACTCATGGCCTCCCATAGCACTCATAGCCTCCCACAGCACTCATGGCCTCCCATAGCACTCATGGCCTCCCATAGCACTCATGGCCTCCCACAGCACTCATAGCCTCATAGCACTCATGGCCACCCACAGCACACATGGCCTCCCAGAGCACTCATGGCCTCCCAGAGCACTCATTGCCTCCCACAGCACTCATGGCCTCCCAGAACACTCATGGCCTCCCACAGCACTCATGGCCTCCCAGAACACTCATGGCCTCCCACAGCACTCATGGCCACCCACAGCACTCATGGCCTCCCACAGCACTCATGGCCTCCCACAGCACTCATGGCCTCCCACAGCACTCATGGTCACCCACAGCACTCACGGCCTCCCACAGCACTCACGGCCTCCCACAGCATTCATGGCCTCCCACAGCACTCATGGCCTCCCACAGCACTCATGGCCACCCACAGCACTCATGGCCTCCCAGAGCACTCATTGCCTCCCACAGCACTCACGGCCTCCCACAGCACTCACGGCCTCCCACAGCACTCATGGCCTCCCACAGCACTCATGGCCTCCCACAGCACTCATGGTCACCCACAGCACTCACGGCCTCCCACAGCACTCATGACCTCCCACAGCAATCATGGCCACCCACAGTACTCATGACCACTCAACACTCATGGCCACCCACAGTACTCATGACCACTCAACACTCATGGCCACCCACAGTACTCATGACCACTCAACACTCATGGCCACCCACAGTACTCATGACCACTCAACACTCATGGCCACCCACAGTACTCATGACCACTCAACACTCATGGCCACCCACAGTACTCATGACCACTCAACACTCATGGCCACCCACAGTACTCATGACCACTCAACACTCATGGCCACCCACAGTACTCATGACCACTCAACACTCATGGCCACCCACAGTACTCATGACCACTCAACACTCAGGGCCACCCACAGTACTCATGACCACTCAACACTCAGGGCCACCCACAACCCTCTCTAGAACAAATTATACAATATACACTCTCATGGCAACTTGTACAGTCATACACTTTCATGGCGGCCACCTCCGCTATAATACACTCATTACTTGATGGACCCAGGTGGAGAGTGAGGAAGGTGAGGAGAGTGAGGAAGGTGAGGAGAGTGAGGAAGGCGAGGAGAGTGAGGAAGGTGAGGAGAGTGAGGAAGGTGAGGAGAGTGAGGAAGGTGAGGAGAGTGAGGAAGGCGAGGAGAGTGAGGAAGGTGAGGAGAGTGAGGAAGGTGAGGAGAGTGAGGAAGGTGAGGAAGGCGAGAAGAGTGAGGAGAGTGAGGAAGGTGATGAGAGTGAGGAAGGTGATGAGAGTGTGGAAGGTGAAGAGTGAGGAAGATGAGGAGAGTGAGGAAGGTGAGGAGAGTGTGGAAGGTGAGGAGAGTGAGGAAAGCGAGGAGGTGTGGGAGGAAGAGGTTAGGGGGTGGGAGGAAGTGTTTGATGGGAGGTGGGAGGAAACATGGGAGGGGTGATGTGTAAGGGGTTCAGGGGAAGATTGAGAAAAGGAATGAGGGTTAGTGGAAGAAGGGATTATTGTGAGGAGAGGTTTAGTGTGAGGGAAGGTTGGTCAGTGTGAGGGGAGGGGGGTAGGGTGAGGGGAGGAGGTTAGTGTGAGGGGAGGAGGTCAGAAGGGTGTGTGTTAGTGTGATGAGAAGGTCTTAGTGTGAAAGGATAGGGTGGGGGGAGGGGATGAGGTGGGGGGAGGGGATGAGGTGGGGGGAGGGGATGAGGTGGGGGGAGGGGATGAGGTGGGGGAGGGGATGAGGTGGGGGAGGGGATGAGGTGGGGGAGGGGATGAGGTGAGGGAGGGGATGAGGTGAGGGAGGGGATGAGGTGAGGGAGGGGATGAGGTGAGGGAGGGGATGAGGTGGGGGAGGGGATTGTTCGTCCTTGGTTGCACACATTGCATGGGAGTACAATGTTCAGTTGCACACATTGCATGGGAGTACAATGTTCAGTTGCACACATTGCATGGGAGTACAATGTTCAGTTGCACACATTGCATGGGAGTACAATGTTCAGTTGCACACATTGCATGGGAGTACAATGTTCAGTTGCACACATTGCATGGGAGTACAATGTTCAGTTGCACACATTGCATGGGAGTATAGTGTTCAGTTGCACACATTGCATGGCAGTACAATGTTCAGTTGCACACATTGCATGGGAGTACAGTGTTCAGTTGCACACATTGCATGGGAGTATAATGTTCAGTTGCACACACTGCATGGGAGTATAATGTTCAGTTGCACACATTGCATGGGAGTATAATGTTCAGTTGCACACATTGCATGGGAGTACAGTGTTCAGTTGCACACATTGTATGGGAGTACAATGTTCAGTTGCACACATTGCATGGGAGTACAATGTTCAGTTGCACACATTGCATGGGAGTACAGTGTTCAGTTGCACACATTGCATGGGAGTACAATGTTCAGTTGCACACATTGCATGGGAGTATAATGTTCAGTTGCACACATTGCATGGGAGTACAGTGTTCAGTTGCACACATTGCATGGGAGTACAATGTTCAGTTGCACACATTGCATGGGAGTACAATGTTCAGTTGCACACATTGCATGGGAGTACAATGTTCAGTTGCACACATTGCATGGGAGTACAATGTTCAGTTGCACACATTGCATGGGAGTATAATGTTCAGTTGCACACATTGCATGGGAGTACAGTGTTCAGTTGCACACATTGCATGGGAGTACAATGTTCAGTTGCACACATTGCATGGGAGTACAATGTTCAGTTGCACACATTGCATGGGAGTACAATGTTCAGTTGCACACATTGCATGGGAGTATAATCAGTTGCACACATTGCATGGGAGTACAGTGTTCAGTTGCACACATTGCATGGGAGTACAATGTTCAGTTGCACACATTGCATGGGAGTACAATGTTCAGTTGCACACATTGCATGGGAGTACAATGTTCAGTTGCACACATTGCATGGGAGTATAATGTTCAGTTGCACACATTGCATGGGAGTACAGTGTTCAGTTGCACACATTGCATGGGAGTACAATGTTCAGTTGCACACATTGCATGGGAGTACAGTGTTCAGTTGCACACATTGCATGGGAGTACAATGTTCAGTTGCACACATTGCATGGGAGTACAATGTTCAGTTGCACACATTGCATGGGAGTACAATCTTCAGTTGCACACATTGCATGGGAGTACAATGTTCAGTTGCATACATTGCATGGCAGTACAGTGTTCAGTTGCACACATTGCATGGCAGTACAATGTTCAGTTGAACACATTGCATGGCAGTACAGTGTTCAGTTGCACACATTGCATGGCAGTACAGTGTTCAGTTGCACACATTGCATGGGAGTACAGTGTTCAGTTGCACACATTGCATGGCAGTACAGTGTTCAGTTGCACACATTGCATGGGAGTACAGTGTTCAGTTGCACATTGCATGGCAGTACAATGTTCAGTTGCACACATTGCATGGGAGTATAATGTTCAGTTGCACACATTGCATGGGAGTACAATGTTCAGTTGCACACATTGCATGGGAGTACAATGTTCAGTTGCACACATTGCATGGCAGTACAATGTTCAGTTGCACACATTGCATGGGAGTACAATGTTCAGTTGCACACATTGCATGGCAGTACAGTGTTCAGTTGCACACATTGCATGGCAGTACAATGTTCAGTTGCACACATTGCATGGGAGTACAATGTTCAGTTGCACACATTGCATGGCAGTACAGTGTTCAGTTGCACACATTGCATGGCAGTACAATGTTCAGTTGCACACATTGCATGACAGTACAGTGTTCAGTTGCACACATTGCATGGGAGTACAATGTTCAGTTGCACACATTGCATGGCAGTACAATGTTCAGTTCCACACATTGCATGACAGTACAGTGTTCAGTTGCACACATTGCATGGCAGTACAATGTTCAGTTGCACACATTGCATGACAGTACAGTGTTCAGTTGCACACATTGCATTGCAGTACAATGTTCAGTTGCACACATTGCATGGCAGTACAATGTTCAGTTGCACACATTGCATGGCAGTACAGTGTTCAGTTGCACACATTGCATGGGAGTACAATGTTCAGTTGCACACATTGCATGGCAGTACAGTGTTCAGTTGCACACATTGCATGACAGTACAGTGTTCAGTTGCACACATTGCATGGGAGTACAATGTTCAGTTGCACACATTGCATGACAGTACAGTGTTCAGTTGCACACATTGCATGGCAGTACAATGTTCAGTTGCACACATTGCATGACAGTACAGTGTTCAGTTGCACACATTGCATGGGAGTACAATGTTCAGTTCCACACATTGCATGGCAGTACAATGTTCAGTTGCACACATTGCATGGCAGTACAGTGTTCAGTTGCACACATTGCATGGCAGTACAATGTTCAGTTGCACACATTGCATGACAGTACAGTGTTCAGTTGCACACATTGCATGGCAGTACAGTGTTCAGTTGCACACATTGCATGGCAGTACAGTGTTCAGTTGCATACATTGCAAGGCAGTACAATGTTCAGTTGCACACATTGCATGGCAGTACAATGTTCAGTTGCACACATTGCATGGCAGTACAATGTTCAGTTGCACACATTGCATGGGAGTATAATGTTCAGTTGCACACATTGCATGGGAGTACAATGTTCAGTTGCACACATTGCATGGGAGTACAATGTTCAGTTGCACACATTGCATGGCAGTACAGTGTTCAGTTGCACACGTTGCATGACAGTACAGTGTTCAGTTGCACACATTGCATGGGAGTACAATGTTCAGTTGCACACATTGCATGACAGTACAGTGTTCAGTTGCACACATTGCATGGCAGTACAATGTTCAGTTGCACACATTGCATGGCAGTACAATGTTCAGTTGCACACATTGCATGGCAGTACAATGTTCAGTTGCACACATTGCATGGCAGTACAATGTTCAGTTGCACACATTGCATGACAGTACAGTGTTCAGTTGCACACATTGCATGGCAGTACAATGTTCAGTTGCACACATTTCATGGCAGTACAATGTTCAGTTGCACACATTGCATGGCAGTACAGTGTTCAGTTGCACACATTGCATGGCAGTACAATGTTCAGTTGCACACATTGCATGGCAGTACAATGTTCAGTTGCACACATTGCATGGCAGTACAATGTTCAGTTGCACACATTGCATGGGAGTATAATGTTCAGTTGCACACATTGCATGGGAGTACAATGTTCAGTTGCACACATTGCATGGGAGTACAATGTTCAGTTGCACACATTGCATGGGAGTACAGTGTTCAGTTGCACACATTGCATGGCAGTACAGTGTTCAGTTGCACACATTGCATGGCAGTACAATGTTCAGTTGCACACATTGCATTGGAGTACAGTGTTCAGTTGCACACATTGCATGGGAGTACAGTGTTCAGTTGCACACATTGCATGGGAGTACAATGTTCAGTTGCACACATTGCATGACAGTACAGTGTTCAGTTGCACACATTGCATGGCAGTACAATGTTCAGTTGCACACATTGCATGGCAGTACAGTGTTCAGTTGCACACATTGCATGGCAGTACAGTGTTCAGTTGCACACATTGCATGACAGTACAGTGTTCAGTTGCACACATTGCATGGGAGTACAATGTTCAGTTGCACACATTGCATGGCAGTACAATGTTCAGTTGCACACATTGCATTGGAGTACAATGTTCAGTTGCACACATTGCATGGCAGTACAATGTTCAGTTGCACACATTGCATGGCAGTACAATGTTCAGTTGCACACATTGCATGGCAGTACAATGTTCAGTTGCACACATTGCATGACAGTACAGTGTTCAGTTGCACACATTGCATGGCAGTACAATGTTCAGTTGCACACATTGCATGGGAGTACAATGTTCAGTTGCACACATTGCATAGGAGTACAATGTTCAGTTGCACACATTGCATGGGAGTACAATGTTCAGTTGCACACATTGCATGGCAGTACAATGTTCAGTTGCACACATTGCATGGCAGTACAGTGTTCAGTTGCACACATTGCATGGCAGTACAGTGTTCAGTTGCACACATTGCATGGGAGTACAGTGTTCAGTTGCACACATTGCATGGGAGTACAATGTTCAGTTGCACACATTGCATGGCAGTACAATGTTCAGTTGCACACATTGCATGGCAGTACAATGTTCAGTTGCACACATTGCATGGCAGTACAATGTTCAGTTGCACACATTGCATTGCAGTACAATGTTCAGTTGCACACATTGCATGGCAGTACAATGTTCAGTTGCACACATTGCATTGCAGTACAATGTTCAGTTGCACACATTGCATGGGAGTACAATGTTCAGTTGCACACATTGCATGGGAGTACAATGTTCAGTTGCACACATTGCATGGCAGTACAGTGTTCAGTTGCACACATTGCATGGCAGTACAATGTTCAGTTGCACACATTGAATGGCAGTACAGTGTTCAGTTGCACACATTGCATGGCAGTACAGTGTTCAGTTGCACACATTGCATGGGAGTACAGTGTTCAGTTGCACACATTGCATGGGAGTACAATGTTCAGTTGCACACATTGCATGGCAGTACAGTGTTCAGTTGCACACATTGCATGGCAGTACAATGTTCAGTTGCACACATTGCATGGCAGTACAGTGTTCAGTTGCACACATTGCATTGCAGTACAATGTTCAGTTGCACACATTGCATGGGAGTACAATGTTCAGTTGCACACACTGCATGGGAGTACAATGTTCAGTTGCACACATTGCATGGCAGTACAATGTTCAGTTGCACACATTGCATGGCAGTACAATGTTCAGTTGCACACATTGCATGGCAGTACAATGTTCAGTTGCACACATTGCATGGCAGTACAGTGTTCAGTTGCACACATTGCATGGCAGTACAATGTTCAGTTGCACACATTGCATGGCAGTACAGTGTTCAGTTGCACACATTGCATGGGAGTACAGTGTTCAGTTGCACACATTGCATGGGAGTACAATGTTCAGTTGCACACATTGCATGGGAGTACAATGTTCAGTTGCACACATTGCATGGCAGTACAGTGTTCAGTTGCACACATTGCATGGCAGTACAATGTTCAGCTGCACACATTGCATGGCAGTACAGTGTTCAGTTGCACACATTGCATGGCAGTACAGTGTTCAGTTGCACACATTGCATGGCAGTACAGTGTTCAGTTGCACACATTGCATGGCAGTACAATGTTCAGTTGCACACATTGCATGGCAGTACAGTGTTCAGTTGCACACATTGCATGGCAGTACAATGTTCAGTTGCACACATTGCATGGCAGTACAATGTTCAGTTGCACACATTGCATGGCAGTACAATGTTCAGTTGCACACATTGCATGGCAGTACAATGTTCAGTTGCACACATTGCATGGCAGTACAATGTTCAGTTGCACACATTGCATGGCAGTACAATGTTCAGTTGCACACATTGCATGGCAGTACAATGTTCAGTTGCACACATTGCATGGCAGTACAGTGTTCAGTTGCACACATTGCATGGCAGTACAGTGTTCAGTTGCACACATTGCATGGCAGTACAATGTTCAGTTGCACACATTGCATGGGAGTACAGTGTTCAGTTGCACACATTGCATGGGAGTACAATGTTCAGTTGCACACATTGCATGGCAGTACAGTGTTCAGTTGCACACATTGCATGGCAGTACAATGTTCAGTTGCACACATTGCATGGCAGTACAATGTTCAGTTGCACACATTGCATGGCAGTACAGTGTTCAGTTGCACACATTGCATGGCAGTACAGTGTTCAGTTGCACACATTGCATGGCAGTACAGTGTTCAGTTGCACACATTGCATGGCAGTACAATGTTCAGTTGCACACATTGCATGGCAGTACAGTGTTCAGTTGCACACATTGCATGGCAGTACAGTGTTCAGTTGCACACATTGCATGGCAGTACAGTGTTCAGTTGCACACATTGCATGGCAGTACAATGTTCAGTTGCACACATTGCATGGCAGTACAGTGTTCAGTTGCACACATTGCATGGCAGTACAGTGTTCAGTTGCACACATTGCATGGCAGTACAGTGTTCAGTTGCACACATTGCATGGCAGTACAATGTTCAGTTGCACACATTGCATGGCAGTACAGTGTTCAGTTGCACACATTGCATGGCAGTACAGTGTTCAGTTGCACACATTGCATGGCAGTACAGTGTTCAGTTGCACACATTGCATGGCAGTACAATGTTCAGTTGCACACATTGCATGGCAGTACAGTGTTCAGTTGCACACATTGCATGGCAGTACAGTGTTCAGTTGCACACATTGCATGGCAGTACAGTGTTCAGTTGCACACATTGCATGGCAGTACAATGTTCAGTTGCACACATTGCATGGCAGTACAATGTTCAGTTGCACACATTGCATGGCAGTACAGTGTTCAGTTGCACACATTGCATGGCAGTACAGTGTTCAGTTGCACACATTGCATGGCAGTACAATGTTCGGTTGCACACATTGCATGGCAGTACAATGTTCAGTTGCACACATTGCATGGCAGTACAGTGTTCAGTTGCACACATTGCATGGCAGTACAGTGTTCAGTTGCACACATTGCATGGCAGTACAATGTTCAGTTGCACACATTGCATGGCAGTACAGTGTTCAGTTGCACACATTGCATGGCAGTACAGTGTTCAGTTGCACACATTGCATGGCAGTACAGTGTTCAGTTGCACACATTGCATGGCAGTACAATGTTCAGTTGCACACATTGCATGGCAGTACAGTGTTCAGTTGCACACATTGCATGGGAGTACAGTGTTCAGTTGCACACATTGCATGGCAGTACAATGTTCAGTTGCACACATTGCATGGCAGTACAGTGTTCAGTTGCACACATTGCATGGCAGTACAGTGTTCAGTTGCACACATTGCATGGGAGTACAGTGTTCAGTTGCACACATTGCATGGCAGTACAGTGTTCAGTTGCACACATTGCATGGCAGTACAATGTTCAGTTGCACACATTGCATGGCAGTACAGTGTTCAGTTGCACACATTGCATGGCAGTACAATGTTCAGTTGCACACATTGCATGGCAGTACAGTGTTCAGTTGCACACATTGCATGGCAGTACAATGTTCAGTTGCACACATTGCATGGCAGTACAATGTTCAGTTGCACACATTGCATGGCAGTACAGTGTTCAGTTGCACACATTGCATGGCAGTACAGTGTTCAGTTGCACACATTGCATGGGAGTACAGTGTTCAGTTGCACACATTGCATGGCAGTACAGTGTTCAGTTGCACACATTGCATGGCAGTACAATGTTCAGTTGCACACATTGCATGGCAGTACAGTGTTCAGTTGCACACATTGCATGGCAGTACAATGTTCAGTTGCACACATTGCATGGCAGTACAGTGTTCAGTTGCACACATTGCATGGCAGTACAATGTTCAGTTGCACACATTGCATGGCAGTACAGTGTTCAGTTGCACACATTGCATGGCAGTACAGTGTTCAGTTGCACACATTGCATGGCAGTACAATGTTCAGTTGCACACATTGCATGGCAGTACAGTGTTCAGTTGCACACATTGCATGGCAGTACAATGTTCAGTTGCACACATTGCATGGCAGTACAATGTTCAGTTGCACACATTGCATGGCAGTACAGTGTTCAGTTGCACACATTGCATGGCAGTACAGTGTTCAGTTGCACACATTGCATGGCAGTACAATGTTCAGTTGCACACATTGCATTGCAGTACAATGTTCAGTTGCACACATTGCATGGCAGTATAATGTTCAGTTGCACACATTGCATGGCAGTACAATGTTCAGTTGCACACATTGCATGGCAGTACAGTGTTCAGTTGCACACATTGCATGGCAGTACAGTGTTCAGTTGCACACATTGCATGGCAGTACAGTGTTCAGTTGCACACATTGCATGGCAGTACAGTGTTCAGTTGCACACATTGCATGGCAGTACAGTGTTCAGTTGCACACTTCTCTCGAATTATGGATAATTCAGGAAGATGACAAAGCACTCGTGTTTGATTGTTCATGTTCACGCTGTTCGTGTTCTTGTTCACGTTCACCATATTTTTGTTCACCATGTTCTTGACAACGACATTCATTGTTCATGTTCACCAGGAACTCGGTGACGTTGTCAACACCGTCATTACTGTCCGTAATTTATGCTCTGTATTTATCTAAGTGTAATAATCGTATGATCATTGACGTACAGAGTACTCTGTGACCTCTTAGATTCATACCCGCACTCGTGAGTACTCTGTGACCTCTTAGACGCATACCCGCACTCGTGAGTACTCTGTGACCTCTTAGACGCATACCCGCACTCGTGAGTACTCTGTGACCTCTTAGACGCATACCCGCACTCGTGAGTACTCTGTGACCTCTTAGACGCATACCCGTTCTCGTGAGTACTGTGACCTCTTAGACGCATACCCACACTCGTGAGTGAGTACTCTGTGACCTCTTAGACGCATACCCGCACTCGTGAGTGAGTACTGTGGCCTCTTAGACGCATACCCACACTCGTGAGTGAGTACTCTGTGACCTCTTAGACGCATACCCACACTCGTGAGTGAGTACTCTGTGACCTCTTAGACGCATACCCGTTCTCGTGAGTACTGTGACCTCTTAGACGCATACCCGCACTCGTGAGTGCTGTTAGAGGCAGGTACAACCAGGCCTCCATGCACACTCTACCCTGGCTCGCCACATATAATAATAATAATAATAATAATAATAATAATAATAATAATAAATAGTAATAATAATAATAACAATAATCTCTTTCGGTATGATACAGTGTACACTGATGGGTGACATTTAGCTGTGCATGCAGAAAGTTCCTGGTTGTGCAGAGCATTTCGGCTACCGCAGCACATAGGCGTAGTGTGCAAATTCCTATTCATGTGCTGAATCACCCACAGCAAAATGGTGTCAGCGTTGGGCAGAGAATTCTGCTCATATAGCCATTGTCTCTGTCAGTCGCTTACCCTGCAGCTATCCCACCGCTGACACCACTGTGTTGTGGGTGCAGCTATCCCACCGCTGACACCACTGTGTTGTGGGTGCAGCTATCCCACCGCTGACACCACTGTGTTGTGGGTGCAGCTATCCCACCGCTGACACCACTATGTTGTGGGTGCAGCTATCCCACTGCTGACACCACTGTGTTGTGGGTGCAGCTATCCCACCGCTGACACCACTGTGTTGTGGGTGCAGCTATCCCACCGCTGACACCACTATGTTGTGGGTGCAGCTATCCCACCGCTGACACCACTATGTTGTGGGTGCAGCTATCCCACCGCTGACACCACTGTGTTGTGGGTGCAGCTATCCCACCGCTGACACCACTATGTTGTGGGTGCAGCTATCCCACCGCTGATACTGTGTTGTGGGTGCAGCTATCCCACTGCTGATACTGTGTTGTGGGTGCAGCTATCCCACTGCTGACACCACTGTGTTGTGGGTGCAGTTATCCCACCGCTGACACCACTGTGTTGTGGGTGCAGCTATCCCACTGCTGACACCACTGTGTTGTGGGTGCAGCTATCCCACTGCTGACACCACTGTGTTGTGGGTGCAGTTATCCCACCGCTGACATCACTGTGTTGTGGGTGCAGCTATCCCACCGCTGACATCACTGTGTTGTGGGTGCAGCTATCCCACTGCTGACACCACTGTGTTGTGGGTGCAGCTATCCCACTGCTGACACCACTGTGTTGTGGGTGCAGCTATCCCACCGCTGACACCACTGTGTTGTGGGTGCAGCTATCCCACCACTGACACCACTGTGTTGTGGGTGCAGCTATCCCACTGCTGACACCACTGTGTTGTGGGTGCAGCTATCCCACCGCTGACACCACTGTGTTGTGGGTGCAGTTATCCCGCCGCCAACACCACTGTGTTGTGGGTGCAGCTATCCCACTGCTGACACCACTGTGTTGTGGGTGCAGCTATCCCACCGCTGACACCACTGTGTTGTGGGTGCAGCTATCCCACCGCTGACACCACTGTGTTGTGGGTGCAGCTATCCCACCGCTGACACCACTATGTTGTGGGTGCAGCTATCCCACCGCTGACACCACTGTGTTGTGGGTGCAGCTATCCCACCGCTGACACCACTATGTTGTGGGTGCAGCTATCCCACCGCTGATACTGTGTTGTGGGTGCAGCTATCCCACTGCTGATACTGTGTTGTGGGTGCAGCTATCCCACTGCTGACACCACTGTGTTGTGGGTGCAGTTATCCCACCGCTGACACCACTGTGTTGTGGGTGCAGCTATCCCACTGCTGACACCACTGTGTTGTGGGTGCAGCTATCCCACTGCTGACACCACTGTGTTGTGGGTGCAGTTATCCCACCGCTGACATCACTGTGTTGTGGGTGCAGCTATCCCACCGCTGACATCACTGTGTTGTGGGTGCAGCTATCCCACTGCTGACACCACTGTGTTGTGGGTGCAGCTATCCCACTGCTGACACCACTGTGTTGTGGGTGCAGCTATCCCACTGCTGACACCACTGTGTTGTGGGTGCAGCTATCCCACTCCTGACACCACTGTGTTGTGGGTGCAGCTATCCCACCGCTGACACCACTGTGTTGTGGGTGCAGCTATCCCACCGCTGACACCACTGTGTTGTGGGTGCAGCTATCCCACCGCTGACACCACTGTGTTGTGGGTGCAGCTATCCCACCGCTGACACCACTGTGTTGTGGGTGCAGCTATCCCACCGCTGACACCACTGTGTTGTGGGTGCAGCTATCCCACCGCTGACACCACTGTGTTGTGGGTGCAGCTATCCCACCGCTGACACCACTGTGTTGTGGGTGCAGCTATCCCACCGCTGACACCACTGTGTTGTGGGTGCAGCTATCCCACCGCTGACACCACTGTGTTGTGGGTGCAGCTATCCCACCGCTGACACCACTGTGTTGTGGGCAATTCAGGATGTGAATTGGAATTTGGATACTGTATGTATGTGGTCTGGTAGTCAAAATTCTCTGCACATCTGTGTGCTTTCTGCATCCACATTTAAATATCGTCCATTTCTGTAAAAGCATTGTATCGTGCCGAAATAAATTTTTATTATTATTATTATTATTATTATTATTATTATTATTATTATTATTATTAGAGATAAGCATAAAACACCGACAGAATAGAAAAATAAACAGAAATGCAGTATAATACGATGCTTTATTGACTGCGTTTCGTCCACTGTGTGGGCGACACGTAGTCAATACAGGGTTGTGCTAATTTTTCCATTATTATCACTATATGTGCCGAGTCTAGGTGCAGTGTACATGGAGACCTGACTGTACCTGCCTCTCACAGCACACACGAGTGCAGGTATGAGGACACAGAGTACATGCACTCTACACTAACACTCGTACGGCTGTTACACTTATATAAATATAGTGAATTATAGAGAGTAATGACATCGTCGACAACGTAGTTCTTGATCACGTTGTTCACGTTCACGATGTTCTTGATCACGTTGTTCACGTTCACGATGCTCTTGATCACGTTGTTCACGTTCACGATGTTCTTGATCACGTTGTTCACGTTCACGATGTTCTTGATCACGTTGTTCACGTTCATGATGTTCTTGATCACGTTGTTCACGTTCACGATGTTCTTGATCACGTTGTTCACGTTCACGATGCTCTTGATCACGTTGTTCACGTTCACGATGCTCTTGATCACGTTGTTCACGTTCATGATGTTCTTGATCACGTTGTTCACGTTCACGATGTTCTTGATCACGTTGTTCACGTTCACGATGTTCTTGATCACGTTGTTCACGTTCACGATGTTCTTGATCACGTTGTTCACGTTCACGATGTTCTTGATCACGTTGTTCACGTTCACGATGTTCTTGATCACGTTGTTCACGTTCATGATGTTCTTGATCACGTTGTTCACGTTCACGATGTTCTTGATCACGTTGTTCACGTTCACGATGTTCTTGATCACGTTGTTCACGTTCATGATGTTCTTGATCACGTTGTTCACGTTCACGATGTTCTTGATCACGTTGTTCACGTTCACGATGTTCTTGATCACGTTGTTCACGTTCATATTCATGTTATTCTTGTTCTTGTTCATATTCACGATGTCCAAGTTCACTTTGTCCAAGTTCACTTTGTCCAAGTTCACTTTGTCCATGTTCACTTTGTCCATGTTCACTTTGTCCATGTTCACTTTGTCCATGTTCACTTTGTCCATGTTCACTTTGTCCATGTTCACTTTGTCCATGTTCACTTTGTCCATGTTCACTTTGTCCATGTTCACTTTGTCCAAGTTCACTTTGTCCAAGTTCACTTTGTCCAAGTTCACTTTGTCCATGTTCACTTTGTCCATGTTCACTTTGTCCATGTTCACTTTGTCCAAGTTCACTTTGTCCAAGTTCACTTTGTCCAAGTTCACTTTGTCCATGTTCACTTTGTCCATGTTCACTTTGTCCAAGTTCACTTTGTCCAAGTTCACTTTGTCCAAGTTCACTTTGTCCAAGTTCACTTTGTCCAAGTTCACTTTGTCCATGTTCACTTTGTCTATGTTCACTTTGTCCAAGTTCACTTTGTCCAAGTTCACTTTGTCCATGTTCACTTTGTCCATGTTCACTTTGTCCATGTTCACTTTGTCCATGTTCGCTTTGTCCAAGTTCACTTTGTCCATGTTCACTGTCCAAGTTCACTTTGTCCATGTTCACTTTGTCCAAGTTCACTTTGTCCAAGTTCACTTTGTCCAAGTTCACTTTGTCCAAGTTCACTTTGTCCAAGTTCACTTTGTCCAAGTTTACTTTGTCCATGTTCACTTTGTCCAAGTTCACTTTGTCCAAGTTCACTTTGTCCAAGTTCACTTTGTCCATGTTCACTTTGTCCAAGTTCACTTTGTCCAAGTTCACTTTGTCCAAGTTCACTTTGTCCAAGTTCACTTTGTCCAAGTTCACTTTGTCCATGTTCACTTTGTCCAAGTTCACTTTGTCCAAGTTCACTTTGTCCATGTTCACTTTGTCCAAGTTCACTTTGTCCAAGTTCACTTTGTCCAAGTTCACTTTGTCCAAGTTCACTTTGTCCATGTTCACTTTGTCCAAGTTCACTTTGTCCATGTTCATTTTGTCCATGTTCACTTTGTCCAAGTTCACTTTGTCCATGTTCACTTTGTCCAAGTTCACTTTGTCCAAGTTCACTTTGTCCATGTTCACTTTGTCCAAGTTCACTTTGTCCAAGTTCACTTTGTCCATGTTCACTTTGTCCATGTTCACTTTGTCCATGTTCACTTTGTCCAAGTTCACTTTGTCCAAGTTCACTTTGTCCAAGTTCACTTTGTCCATGTTCACTTTGTCCAAGTTCACTTTGTCCAAGTTCACTTTGTCCAAGTTCACTTTGTCCAAGTTCACTTTGTCCATGTTCACTTTGTCCATGTTCACTTTGTCCAAGTTCACTTTGTCCAAGTTCACTTTGTCCATGTTCACTTTGTCCAAGTTCACTTTGTCCATGTTCACTTTGTCCAAGTTCACTTTGTCCAAGTTCACTTTGTCCATGTTCACTTTGTCCAAGTTCACTTTGTCCAAGTTCACTTTGTCCAAGTTCACTTTGTCCATGTTCACTTTGTCCAAGTTCACTTTGTCCAAGTTCACTTTGTCCATGTTCACTTTGTCCAAGTTCACTTTGTCCAAGTTCACTTTGTCCATGTTCACTTTGTCCATGTTCACTTTGTCCATGTTCACTTTGTCCAAGTTCACTTTGTCCAAGTTCACTTTGTCCATGTTCACTTTGTCCAAGTTCACTTTGTCCAAGTTCACTTTGTCCATGTTCACTTTGTCCAAGTTCACTTTGTCCAAGTTCACTTTGTCCATGTTCACTTTGTCCATGTTCACTTTGTCCATGTTCACTTTGTCCAAGTTCACTTTGTCCAAGTTCACTTTGTCCAAGTTCACTTTGTCCAAGTTCACTTTGTCCAAGTTCACTTTGTCCATGTTCACTTTGTCCAAGTTCACTTTGTCCATGTTCACTTTGTCCATGTTCACTTTGTTCATGCTTCATGCTCACGTTGTTATTGTGTGAGTTCACAGCTACAACACGTTGTCCAGTCACTTGTATAGTGTCCAGTCACTTGTATAGTGTCCGGTCACTTGTATAGTGTCCGGTCACTTGTATAGTGTCCGGTCACTTGTATAGTGTCCGGTCACTTGTATAGTGTCCGGTCACTTGTGTCCAGTCACTTGTAGTGTCCAGTCACTTGTAGTGTCCAGTCACTTGTAGTGTCCAGTTACTTGTAGTGTCCAGTTACTTGTAGTGTCCAGTCACTTGTAGTGTCCAGTCACTTGTAGTGTCCAGTCACTTGTAGTGTCCAGTCACTTGTAGTGTCCAGTCACTTGTAGTGTCCAGTCACTTGTAGTGTCCAGTCACTTGTAGTGTCCGGTCACTTGTAGTGTCCGGTCACTTGTAGTGTCCGGTCACTTGTAGTGTCCGGTCACTTGTAGTGTCCGGTCACTTGTAGTGTCCAGTCACTTGTAGTGTCCGGTTACTTGTAGTGTCCGGTCACTTGTAGTGTCCGGTTACTTGTAGTGCCCGGTCACTTGTAGTGTCCGGTCACTTGTAGTGTCCAGTCACTTGTAGTGTCCGGTCACTTGTAGTGTCCAGTCACTTGTAGTGTCCAGTCACTCGTAGTGTCCAGTCACTTGTAGTGTCCGGTTACTTGTAGTGCCCGGTCACTTGTAGTGTCTGGTCACTTGTAGTGTCCAATCACTTGTAGTGTCCAGTCACTTGTGTCAGTAGTTGGGCTCGATGTAGCTTAACAGTTCTTCAGGCTGAGTGACTGACCACCTCGAATATCTGTGTTTCCACTGCAAGTTGGTGTTCTTGACCACCAAGGCCAAGAATTAAACACAGATGCAACATCTGGGTATCTTCACTCTGTAGACGTTGCGCCATCCAGTGGCTTTATCAATACAGTTTAAGGACATAATGTGAAGACTGTAGAACCATATACAAAAGTAGAGGTAATCAGTCCCTCAGCCTTGGAGCATGTGATGACCCCCCACTCGAAGGCTGAGGGACTGATTACCTAGTCTTTTGTATATAGTTCTACAGTCTTCACATTATGTCCTTGAACTGTATTGGAAAAGCCACTGGATGGTGAAACGTCTAAAAATATACCCATATGTGGTACATGTGTCTGATTCTTCATCTTGTCGACAGTGTCGATGACCAGAAGCTCCAGCTGTGGGTCATCATATGACTAAGACCCGTGTCAGGAAACACTTGTCCTGTTTCCGGATAAATCTTACCGAACCTAACCTTGCGAACGCCTTATCCGATCGGCTCCAGATGTCTCATCCCTGGTTATTAAGCGCAGGTTCGTGGAATAAATGACAGGCACCGTTGCCTTCTGCTCAGTTTTATATAGATATTCCTGAAATAGACTACCATGAAGTAACTTCAGAAGGTTGTATTGGATCGGCTTCAGAATTTCAGTACTCGTGTACTCAGAGTACACGAGTACTGAATTAATGGGGTGTGTAAATGACAGGTTTCTATTTTGTTTTTAGGAATAAATTTAGAATGATTTTTGGACTTTGCAAGTCCCAATTTTCTTGTTTTTCATGAAAGAAACTGGAAAAATTGAGGAACTGTTTCTCAGGGGATATATTCTGAAATGCTTCAGTTGACTGGCTTCACACCTCAACGCTAATAATTTGAAAATGCAAATTCCTAGCGGCTTCAAACTTATGTGCTGGTGAATTATAGGTTAGTGATCCCTCTGAGTTGACAAAGGAATGCATCATCAACTTGACTTCTCAGTGGATGGTCTGAATTATAGGCTGTGCATGTTCTAATTTGCCATTTTTATTAAAAAACTGGGATATTAATATCTATGTGATTATTTCCAAATGCCTCTTCACATTCGTTTCAGATGTTCAGTACTAATGTAACACTGAATTAGAAGCTCATGCAGCACTCTGCACTATTCCTTTCGTTTGCATTGACTTGCAGTGGGTTGGGGTTATGCAGTACGAGGTTACCATTATGCATCTTGAGTCCTCTTCCTCCATGATGCGACCAACAACAGTCACCTAACTTTACCCGTAGGTACCTATTAACTGCTAGATGAACAGGGGCAACAGGTGCTATGAAACTTGCCAATTCTGTCTGCACCCTGCCCAGGGCTGAACCCAGGTCCTTATGTTTGTAGCCGAACGCACTGCTACCGAGGTGCGAGGTACCTCTTGAAGGACACAAGTGCTGGCAACACATTCCTGTTGGTAATGGCAGGCTGGAACTGCTCGTGTTTGTGGGTCTTCTCCAGTATATATCAGGAATTTGAACCTACCTAGTATGAGAGACCACCGCTCATTACGGCTCAAAATGATAGTGTGCGAGCTACTTTTCCTCGCTTTATACACCGTGTGCGTTAGTCACGACAGTACATATGCCGTGTGCGTTAGTCACGACAGTATATATGCCGTATGGGTTAGTCACGTCAGTATATATGCTGTATGCGTTAGTCACGTCAGTATATATGCCGGGTGCGTTAGTCACGACAGTATATATGCCGTATGGGTTAGTCACGTCAGTATATATGCTGTATGCGTTAGTCACACACACACACTAGTCCCAGAGCTAAGAGGTATGTCCTACGAGGAGAGGTTAAGGGAAATCAACCTGACGACACTGGAGGACAGGAGAGATAAGGGGGACATGATAACGACATACAAAATACTGAGAGGAATTGACAAGGTGGACAAAGACAGGATGTTCCAGAGATGGGACACAGCAACAAGGGGACACAGTTGGAAGTTGAAGACACAGATGAATCACAGGGATGTTAGGAAGTATTTCTTCAGCCACAGAGCAGTCAGGAAGTGGAATAGTTTGGGAAGTGATGTAGTGGAGGCAGGATCCATACATAGCTTTAAGCAGAGGAACGATAAAGCTCACGGTTCAGGGAGGGTGACATAGTAGCGACCATTGAAGAGGCGGGGACAGGAGCTTGGACGCGACCCCTGCAACCTCAACTAGGTGAGTACAACTAGGTAAGTACACGGCAGGAGCTATGAATCGACCCCTGCAACCACAATTAGGTGAGTACACACACAAAACAAACCGAGTGTCTCTCGACAAGTGTCCTTGACAACAAGTAACAAACACACATTCTAGCACACAAACACGCGCGCACTCGCATTTTATCATGCAAGTAAGAAAAATGGCTCATCAGGGGAATACTTAACAAAAAGGAGAGGAAGAGCATGGAAACAGGTGTCGGACATTACCCGAACATGATGATAAATGACTTGAAGACCCAACTGAGGGAGAAGTGTGAAGGAAGTGCAGTTCCCTGCGGGGAAAAAATTGGCCTTTTGCAACCGCATCTCTGTTCTGCAACTACGTCCCTGTTGCTCTGCAACAGGGACGTGATTGCAGAACAGGTAAATAGGGCTAATATGGCAGAAGAAAGAGACCTAAACTTTGAAAGGGGAAATTAAAGGGAAGGAGACAACGGAGAAAATAAGAGGGAAGAAAGTAGCGGCAGAAAAAATGAATAAAGGTGACGAAGCATAGGCATCCAGAAATGAGAGAGAAGGAAAGGCGCTAGCATAGTGACACTGAGTAGGTGATAGACAGAAAGGAAAAGGGTAAAAGCAATCTGGGTAGTAAGACAATGGAAGGAAGGAATAGGAGGTTACTGATGATCTATGAATTCCAGGAAGCTGAAGGAGGCCTAGGAAGTAAGAGATGGAAAGGCGAGGAATGTAAGATCATACTGATCATTTGAGAATCTTTATTATGGAAACTTTTCGTCAGTCAGTGGCTTCTATAGTCCAATAGAAAGAAGAATGGTGGAAGATGAGTAGTAATTTGAAGTTATCAGTCCTTCAGCCTAGAGTCGATGTTGAAGAACTGAGACACTTTCGCAACATACGGGAATCTTTATTGAAGAAATGTTTCACCACACAGTGGCTTCATCAGTCCAATACAAAGTAGAAATGGGTAAGGAGAGGAGGAGTTTAAGGTAATCAGTCCCCCAACCTGGAATCGATGTGTTCAGTCCATCACTCTTTTGGAAGTGCAGCATAGGGCCAGAGAGGTGGCTTATATACTGCAGTCAGATGAGTCGAAGCAGGAGGAGGCGGGATCACGGTGGTACCTGCCACTAGTGTAAGTAGGTCGTCGTCCAAAGGTCCCACGAAGCCTCCTCCTGCTTCGACTCACCTGACTGCAGTATATAAGCCACCTCTCTGGCCCTATGCTGTACTTCCTACAAGAGTGATGGACTGAACACATCGATTCCAGGCTGAGGGACTGATTACCTCAAACTCGTCCTCTCCTTACCCATTTCTACTTTGTACTGGACTGATGAAGCCACTGTGTGGCGAAACGTTTCTTCAATAAATATTCCCGTATGTTGCATAAGTGTCTCAGTTCTTCAACTTGACGGTTTTCAAAACCATTCATCACACTGGAGTCGATGTATTCAGTTCATCAATCTTGAGATTGACTGATTACCTCAAACTCTTTATCTTCCACCGTTCTTCTCTGTATTGGACTGAAGAAGCCACTTGTCGAAACGTTTCCTCAATAAAGATTCCCAAATGTTTCACAAGTGTCTCAGTCTTCACATTGTCGGTTTTCTTAACAATTGAGAAAATAAGACATTCTACATCATGATCGTAGAATGTTTGGAAGGAGAAGTCGATACATGGCAGATGACAAATTTTCCGAGGATCTTGAGGGTCTACTATTGTAAACAACTCCCAATCAAAATAATCTTCTGGTCATATATAGCTCGTAACAGGATCCTGTGACGGAAAGTGCACCTGAAGACCACACAATGCTATAATCATGTATACCTGGATCGGGAGAGGACAATTACGGAGAGGAAACAGCTGAGGGAACACAAGAGAACCCGTTAGGCGTGAAGAGGAGCAGCAGATGAGGGGTTAGGAGAAGGAGGAGCAGCAGATGAGAGGCCAGGAAGAGGAGCAGCAGATGAGAGGCCGGGAAGAGGAGCAGCAGATGAGAGGCCGGGAAGAGGAGCAGCAGATGAGAGGCCGGGAAGAGGAGCAGCAGATGAGAGGCCAGGAAGAGGAGCAGCAGATGAGAGAGGCTAGGAATCTGAGCAGCAGATGAGAGGCCGGGAAGAGGAGCAGCAGATGAGAGGGCAGGAGGAGGGAGCATCCAACGTCAGGGAACTCCCCGAGACACAGTCCCAACTCCTTTCACAGCTGGCCCAACTCTGAGCCAGCCCTGGGCCAGCCCTACTTCCCCAGCACCAACACTAACACCAATCTCACATCCTTCCCACTAATCCCCACACCCTCTCACTTGCCCTTCCCTATAATCTTATCCCTAACCCTTCTCCCAGTAGTGTTGCAGACACCAGTCCCAGCACTTCCTTCCCACTCTTGTCGGATGAACATGCAGAAAGAATAGACAACGCAGACTAGTGTATGGTAAAGGAAGATATACAAATATTACATAAATATAGATATAGTATAAACCATGAGTGACCAACTGAAAAAAAAATTACTGAGGTAACCCCAGACATTGTATCAATCACAGAGTGAAAGCCAACCATAATATCCATTGATATCCTGCTGGAAATGTAGTAAGTGAAAAGGAAAGATGGGAAACAGAAGAGGATGAGGAGTGGAACTATTAATAAAAAATCATTGGGTTTTGAAGAGCTGAGAGGGAAAAATAGACAGGCAAATGATTTCATGGTGGGTTCACGTAAGACTGGAGGACCCAGCAGTGTTATACAACCCGCCGCTTAACAAAAGGAGACCAAGGCAGGAATATAAAAACAACAGGGTGATGGCTGGTATCATAACCAAAGCAGCCAACAATACACAGAGGGATAAAGCAAAATATTTATCATGGGTGATTTCAACCACAGAGAAACAGACTGAGAGACCCTGGACCCACACGGGGGACCGGAAACCTGGAGGGCAAAGTTGATGGAGTTGATTATGGAATTTCTTTTTCAGCCAGCATGTTAAAGACACAAGAAGAGAGAGAAAGAAAGGAAAGAAGATGAGCCAGCAGGCCTTGATCTAGTGTGTAGCACATGCGCATCAGACACAGGTTACCTGGAGGTTATTCCGGGGATCAACGCCCCCGCGGCCCGGTCCGTGACCAGGCCTCCCGATGGATCAGGGCCTGATCAACTAGGCTGTTACTGCTGGCCGCACGCAGTCCAACGTACGAGCCACAGCCCGGCTGATCCGGCACTGACTTTAGGTATCTGTCCAGCTCTCTCTTGAAGGCAGCCAGGGGTTTATTGGCAATTCCCCTAATGCTTGATGGGAGGCTGTTGAACAGTTTTGGGCCCCGGACACTTATGGTGTTTTCCCTTAGTGTACCAATGGCGCCCCTACTTTTTATTGGGGGCATTTTGCATCGCCTGCCCAGTCTTTTACTTTCGTAGGGAGTGATTTCTGTGTGCAGATTTGGGACCATTCCTTCCAAGATTTTCCAAGTGTAGATTATGATATATCTCTCCCTCCTGCGTTCCAACGAGTACAAGTCAAGTGCTTCCAAGCGTTCCCAGTAGTTAAGGTGCTTGACAGAACTTATACGTGCAGTAAAGGATCTCTGTACACTCTCTAGATCTGCGATTTCACCTGCTTTGAATGGAGATGTTAATGTACAGCAGTATTCCAGCCTAGAGAGAACAAGTGATTTGAAAAGGATCATCATGGGCTTGGCATCTCTCGTTTTGAAAGTTCTCATTATCCATCCTATCATTTTCTTTGCACTTGCGATCGTGGCACTGTTGTGATCCTTGAAAGTGAGATCCTCAGACATTACTACTCCCAGGTCCCTTACATTATTTTTCCCGCTCTATTGTATGGCCGGAGTCAGTAGTATACTCTGTTCTAGTTATTATCTCCTCCAGTTTTCCATAACGGAGTAGTTGGAATTTGTCCTCATTGAACATCATATTGTTTACCGTTGCCCACTGGAAAACTTTGTTTATATCTTCTTGGAGGTTAACCGCGTCCTCAGCAGATGACAGCCTCATGCAGATCCTAGTATCATCCGCAAAGGATGATACGGTGCTGTGGTGTATATCTCTGTTTATGTCTGATATGAGGATAAGGAATAAGATGGGGGCGAGTACTGTGCCTTGTGGAACAGAGCTCTTCACTATGGCAGCCTCCGATTTAACTCTGTTGACCACTACTCTTTGTGTTCGATTTGTTAGGAAGTTGAAGATCCATCTCCCCACTTTCCCAGTTATTCCTTTAGCACGTATTTTATGGGCTATTACGCCATGATCGCATTTTTCAAATGCTTTTGCAAAGTCTGTATATTACATCTGCATTCTGATTTTCTTCCAGTGCATCCAAGGCCATGTCATAGTGATCCAGTAGTTGTGAGAGGCAGGAGCGACCTGCCCTGAACCCATGTTGCCCTGGATTGTGCAGATTTTGGGAATCCAGGTGATTTGCAATCCTGCTTCTTAGCACTCTTTCAAATATTTTTATGATGTGGGACGTCAGAGCTATTGGTCTATAGTTCTTAGCTAATGCTTTGCTGCCACCATTATGGAGTGGGGATATATCCGTTGTTTTAAGTGACTGTGGAATTTCACCCATGTCCAAGCTCCTCCTCCATAGTGTACTTAGGGCACGCGAGAGGGGTTTCTTGCAGTTCTTAATGAAAACAGAGTTCCACGAGTGAACAGAACAGAATTCGAGAATTCGAGAGTCCACTGGGCGGTAAGGATCATATGATCCCAAACTTGGAGTTGCTTGTGGGACTGAAGGTAGAAGAAAGAACGGCAGGTGGAATAAGTGGAAAACCTGACTTCGAGGAATGAGAAAACTCCTGAATGTAGTACAGTGAGATAGAGAACTAATGTAAGGAAAGTCTGGAGATGAGAGAGAATAACTAGCTGGAAAATGTTGGGAGGCAGAAGAGAACTTCATTCCCTAAAGATATGGAAACAGCAAAGACTCAGACAGCTCTGGACGACATACACACAACAGGAAAAGTGGTAAACTTCTGATGGGGTTGAATACATCAAAGGCTGACAAAGTGTCACCATCGATTCTGGCAGAGGGAACAGAAGTACTGTCTAAACCACCAGCTAAAATCTATAAGTCAATGGATATGAGACAGTTGCCAGAGATTTGGAAAACAGTGAAAGTAGTCTTCATGTTTAAGAAAGGAGACAGACAAGAAATACTGAATTGAATATCACTTTTTCTGCCATGCATGCCATGCAGCGTAATAAAGAAAATTATTAGGGTTCAGAGAGAGAAAATCTTGGCTTATCAACCTACTGAAATTCTACGGTAGTGTAATAGATGGGATACAAGAGAGGGATGGGTGGGGTGAATTTGTTTTAGAAATCAAAGCCATTTGATACTTTGAACCCCAAGAGGCTCGGGCGATAACTTAAGATGCAAGCAGGAATAACATGGAATGTACTCTGGTGGATCAAAGAGTACCCTTGGGGAAGGAAGTAAAGAGTGATTGTTAAGGAAGAGGCATCGGAATGGGGAAGAGTAACTAACAGGGTTCCACAAGGATGGGTATTGAGACCAGTACTATTTCAGGGGTATGTAATTGACATTCTAAAAGGGGTTGAATCAGATGCATTCCTCTTTGCTGATGTAAATCTAATGCGGAGAATTAAAATAGACGAGTAGAGCGGAAGGTTCCTAATATTAAAATGGTTGCTGATTTCAACACAAGCAAATTCAAAGTTATGAAGATTGGGGAAAAGACAAGAAGACTGTACACATGACTTCGGGGACAAAGGCTGCAAACCTCGCTCGAAAAGAGAGACTTGGGGTGTGCATATTGAGAGTATTATGTCAGAGACTCACATTAACCGAATAACTTCAGCAGCCACTGTTCACTGGCAAATCTAAGAGTAGCCTTCAGGAATCTTAACAAAGAGTCATTCTCATCTCTGACTGCAGAACCAACATGGCATCTACCCCTGAAAAAAACATGTTAAAAAATGGAGAAAGTTCAGAAGTAGGCATCGAGCTTGTTCGAGAGCAAAGGAGCACGTTCGACGAGTAGAGGCTAATTGAATCTTACGACACTGAAGGACAGACAAACCATGGAAGACATAAAAACAGCATACGAAATACTTAGAGGAAGTGACAGAATATACAAGGGCAGGCTATTTGAGATGCGAGAAACTGGCGCACAGATGAGCTACAGGAATGAAAGAAACATGTCTTCACTCACAGGGTGATCGAGAAGTGATCTCGAAGAAATGATGGAGACAGTTTCTATACATGCGTAGTTTTAAGGGCAGGTAACATAGGGCCCAGGCTAGGAGTGAATGAATCTGGCACGCAGCAACCCCGTATAGGTGAGCACACATACACGTACCTACACGGGGGATGAACCAGCAGAGCTGGACCTTGTAGTCACTTTGAGCGAATCTGACATACGGTACATTAATTATAAAAGCCCTCTTGGTGCTATCGACCAGACAGCTCTGAGTTTCGGATGTGTTGTGGAAGTAATCATGGAGACGGCATGGGAAGGAGGTAACTACACAGACATGAGCCAATTCTTGATTGAGGTGCCGTGGAAAGGGAACTAGAAGAGAAGGCAGCAAATGAAATGATGAGTATGTAGCTGAAAAGTCTGGGGAGGCAGAGGAGAAACTCATTCCCAGGAGTAAAAGAAGCAACGAAAAAAACAGAGTGAATCCTTGGTTAATCTAGGTAAGATAAGATGAGACGTGCAGAGAGGCGAAAGAATGGAAAAATACATAAGGCAAAGGATGCAGTAAACCAAGGAAGTGAGTAGACGAGCTAGGAACGAACATGTGTGGGTGAGAAGAGAGGCTCAAAGACAGTTCGAGAATTACATATTATCGAAAGCCCAATCTGACCCAAAGTTCTTATACAACCACATCAGGAAGAAAACAACAGTATAAGACAAGGTAATCACGCTGAAGAAAACAAGAAGAGAGCTGACAAGGACTGTCCAGGAGTCTATCAGGAGCTCAGCAAGAAAGTTAAGGTATTCTAGAGCGCAGTAACATGTGCTGGACACAATACAAATGACAGGAGAAGTAGTGAGCAAGCTACTGTGTGAGTTAAATGCCTCGAAGGTAATGAGATCAGATAATTTCTCTCCACGGGTGCTGAGAGAGGGAGCACAATCACTGTGTGAGCCGCTGGCCACAATCTTCAAGTCAATCGACACAAGGAAACTACCAGAAGCGAGGAAGACAATACATGTAGTCCCAAGAAATAAAAAGAGGGACACACAAGTAGCGTTAAACTACTGGCCAGTGTCATTGACATGAATAGTGCGTCAAATTAAATAAATAATAACCAGCACAGCTTTAAAGATGGTAAATCATATTTTACAAACCAACTAGAATTCTGTGACACAGTAACAAAGGTGAGGCCTGAGAGAGAGGGGTGGGTAGACTGCATGATTTTAGACTGTAAAGAGGGCTTTGATACAGTACCACGCAAGAGACTTGGACAAAGTCTAGAGGAGCAGGCAGGAATAACTGGGAAGGAGCTAAGAGGGATCAAGGAATACCTGACAGCCGGGCACATGTGACGAGTGGGGTGCCACAAAGATCAGCACTAGGACTGGATACTATTTCTTGTATGTGTGAGCATGACGAAAGGGATAAAGTAAAAAGTATCCCTGTTTACAGAGGATGTGATGATAATGAGATGAGGATCAGGAAAGTTTTCATATGGACATGGACAGGCTTCTGGTATAGTCTAACAAGAGGCTGTTGGAATTCAATCCCAAAGAAGACCACAGACGGAGAGCATGCTCGGGAGGTCACAAATGCTGTAAACCTCACTCAAGAAGGACCTCGGGGTGAACACTGAACCTAGCATATCACATGAGGTGCACTTCATCCAATAACTGCTGCAGCAGGTTTGTAGATAAATGGTTCAGAGAACCGACATATTGATAAATTAGACACATGTGCAACTCTTGGGTATCTTTATTGAGGAAACGTTTCGCCACACAGTGGCTTCATCAGTCCATACATAGGAGAAACTTGAAGAACAGGAGGAGAAACGTTTCCTCAATAAAGATACCCAAGAGTTGCACATGTGTCTAATTTATCAACTGCTGCAGCAACACACTTCTGCCACGTCTAAGATTAGCTTTCAGGAATTTAAGCAATGAATCGTTCACGACACTGTAAACGATATTTATCAGGCCCATCTTGGAATATGCTGCGCCAGTATGGAACCCACATTTGATCAAGCATGCCAAGAAACTGGAGAAAGTGCAGAGGTTTCCAACGAGGCTAGTCACACAGCTACGAGGTATGTGCTATGAGGAGAGATTGAGGGAGTTGAAAAAAAAATGACCATAATTTTTAAAGGGGTGGACCGGTAAGCCAGCGGAAGGCCTCGGTCAGATGACCAAAAGCTCCAAAGGCGGGTCATCATCTGACTAAGACCCGCGTCAGGAAACATTTGTCCTGTTTCCTGACGAACCTTACCTAACCTAACCTGAGGGAGTTGAAGATGATGATATTTAGAAGAAATGAGGGACTTTAGGGGACTTAATAACAACATACAAAATAATGAGAGGAATTGATAGGGTGGACAGGGACATATATTTCGAGAGGCGGATAACACGTACACGAGGGCACAGCCGTAAGGTGAATACTTAGATTAGTTGCGGGAATGTTAAGAAATAGTTCTTTAGCCTTATAAGAGCGATAGGGAAGTGAAATGAAATTGACTGGGGAGTGGAAGTAGCAGGATCTATACGTAGCATAAAAAGAGGTACGATAAGGTTCTCAAAACCAGGAGAAAGTAAACCTAATAGCGGCAGCAAAGAGGAGGGGCCAGGAGCTGAGACTCGACCCCTACAGCCACATATAAGTGAATACACACACACACATGAAGTATGTGAGGAACTCAACAAAAGATTTAAAGAAGTGTTTACAGAGGAGACAGAAGGGGCTCCGGAAAGACAGAGAGGTGGGGCACACCACCAAGTGCTGGACACAGTACACACAACCAAGGAAGAAGTGAAGAGGCTTCTGAGTGAGATAGATACCTCAAAGGCAATGGGGCCGGATAACATCTCTCCATGGGTCCTGAGAGAGGGAGCAGAGGCGCTATGTGTACCCCTAACAACAATATTCAATACATCTATCGAAACAGGGAGATTGCCTGAGGCATGGAAGACAGCAGATGTAGTCCCAATCTTCAAAAAAGGAGACAGACATGAAGCACTAAACTACAGACCAGTGTCACTGACATGTATAGTATGCAGAGTCATGGAGAAGATTATCAGAAGAGTGGTGGAACACCTAGAAAGTAATGATCTCATCAACAGCAGCCAACATGGTTTCAGGGATGGGAAATCTTGTGTCACAAACCTACTGGAGTTCTATGACATGGTGACAGCAGTAAGACAAGAGAGAGAGGGGTGCGTGGATTGCATTTTCTTGGACTGCAAGAAGGCGTTTGACACAGTTCCACACAAGAGATTAGTGCAAAAACTGGAGGACCAGGCAGGGATAACAGGGAAGGCACTACAATGGATCAGGGAATACTTGTCAGGAAGACAGCAGCGAGTCATGGTACGTGGCGAGGTGTCAGAGTGGGCACCTGTGACCAGCGGGGTCCCACAGGGGTCAGTCCTAGGACCAGTGCTGTTTCTGGTATTTGTGAACGACATGACGGAAAGAATAGAATCCGAAGTGTCCCTGTTTGCAGATGACGTGAAGTTGATGAGAAGAATTCATTCGATCGAAGACCAGGCAGAACTACAAAGGGATCTGGACAGGCTGCAGACCTAGTCCAGCAATTGGCTACTGGAGTTCAACCCCACCAAGTGCAAAGTCATGAAGATTGGGGAAGGGCAAAGAAGACCGCAGACGGAGTACAGTCTCGGGGGCCAGAGACTACAAACCTCACTCAAGGAAAAAGATCTTGGGGTGAGTATAACACCAGGCACATCTCCTGAAGCGCACATCAACCAAATAACTGCTGCAGCATATGGGCGCCTAGCTAACCTCAGAACAGCATTCCGACATCTTAATAAGGAATCGTTCAGGACTCTGTACACAGTGTACGTTAGGCCCATATTGGAGTAAACGGCACCAGTTTGGAACCCACTCCTAGCCAAGCACGTAAAGAAACTAGAGAAAGTGCAAAGGTTTGCAACAAGACTAGTCCCAGAGCTAAAAGGTATGTCCTACGAGGAAAGGTTAAGGGAAATCAACCTGACGACACTGGAGAACAGGAGAGATAGGGGGGACATGATAACGACATACAAAATACTGAGAGGAATTGACAAGGTAGACAAAGACAGGACGTTCCAGAGATGGGACACAGCAACAAGGGGACACAGTTGGAAGTTGAAGACACAGATGAATCTCAGGGATGTTAGGAAGTATTTCTTCAGCCACAGAGTAGTCAGTAAGTGGAATAGTTTGGGAAGCGATGTAGTGGAGGCAGGATCCATACATAGCTTTAAGCAGAGGTATGATTAAACTCACGGTTCAGGGAGAATGACCTAGTGGCGATCAGTGAAGAGGCGGGGCCAGGAGCTTGGACTCGACCCCTGCAACCTCAACTAGGTGAGTACACACACACACACACACACACACACACACACACACACACACACACACACACACACACACACAGACGACAACCCTCTTGCGTCAGTGTTACCAGGAGTTACAGGAACCCTTGTTAGGTCGAGTTGAAGAGCTGTCTGACCAACTACCCAACGAAATAGTTACGAGGGGGACTTACCGGCCACTCCAGAGGAGATACACGTTTAGCAAGTGAAATGTAGATAAATGGTTCAGAGAACCGATAAGTTAATAAATTAGACACATGTGCAACACTTGGGTATCTTTATTGTGGAAACGTTTCGCCACACAGTGACTTCATCAGTCCAATACAAAGCAGAATGGTGAAGATCAGAAGGAGGTTAAGGTAATCAGTCCATCAATCTTGATGGACAAGGCTTGTTTTGTGCTTGCCTGATTAACCAGGCTGTTGTTGTTGGCGGCCCACCGGTCCATATATCTATCACAGCCTGGTTGATCTAGCTCTTGGTGAAGTTACTTGTCCAGTTTCCTCATGAGGACTTCTATACTTTTTCCAGCAATGCTTCTTATATCGTCTGGTGCGATGATGAGTAGTCTGGGGCCACGAATGTTGATACATTGTTCCCTTACTGTACCCACCGCACCCTTGCTTTTCACTGGGCTTGTTTTGCACTTCCTCCCATCTCTCTCACTCCAGTATATTATTATGGCAGTGTGCAGATTTGGGACCAAGCGCTAGAGTACTTTAAACGTATATATTATCATGTATCTCTCTCTTCTCTGCTCCATCGAGTACATGTTTAGGAATCTGAGACATTCCCAGAAATTCAAAGGCTTTATTAGCTCTACTCGGGAAGTAAATGATATCTGTATCTGTTCCAGCTCTGATATTTTCGCTGCCCTGAACGGAGACATCAATACTGATAAATACTCTAAACGAGAGACAACAAGCAATATGAATAATGTCACAGTTTCCCTTGTTTTGAAAGTTCTCATTCTCCACCCCGTCATTTTCATGGCGGTCGTGACACCAAGTCAACTACACACAACACCAGGTCTGCTACACACAACACCTGGTCTTCTACACACACAACACCAGGTCGGCTGCACACAACACCTGGTCTGCTGCACACAACACCTGGTCTGCTGCACACAACACCAGGTCTGCTACACACAACACCAGGTCTGCTACACACAACACCAGGTCTGCTACACACAACACCAGGTCTGCTACACACAACACCAGGTCTTCTACACACACAACACCTCGTCTTCCCCATGACCAAAGACTTCTCAGAAGCACGGACGCTGCAATCTGGTCGCCTCCGCCTGTGTTTCCCTGTATCGCTGGCTGCCTCTTGCTTCCTGACAGCTCGGACCCAAAACGTCTTTCTCCCTTCTAGGTATTTAAAACTAGGTATCTACGTATTAAAATCTAGGTTCTAGGTATTAAAAACTAGGTATCTACGTATTAAAAACTGGGTATCTAGGTATTAAGAGCTAGGTATCTTGGTATTAAAAACTAGGTATTTAAGTATTAAAAACTAGTTTCTAGGTATTAAAACTAAAAATCTGGATAATAAAACGAATTTCTAGGTATAAAAAACTAGGTAACTAGGTATTGAAAATTAGGCCGTGTGGTGCTCTCTTCCTTGTACACAGTGAGGTTCAGTCGCTAGCTCAGTGTCTCACTTTCTCCCTTGTCTGAAACTGCAGACAAGGGAGAAAGCAGAGGACAGCGAGAGACTAGCTCTCTTCAGATTTACTATACTAATAGTAGGAGCGTAAGAAATAAGATAGATGAGTTAAGATTAATTGCAAGTGCAGGAAGCATAGATATTATTGTTCTAACGGAGACCTAGTTCAATCTGAAAGATAGAGAAATACCTGCTGAATGCCACATACAAGGCTATAAATTTTTCCACATTGATAGGGTCAACGGGAAGGGTGGTGGAGTAGGGATGTATGTCAGAGATAATTTAACTTGTTGTGTTAGACGAGATATAAAAGTAGAATCGTCAACCACTGAATCTTTGTGGATACAGCTTCTCGAGGGCCGTGAAAAACTAATCTTGGGTGTGATGTACAGGCCCCCAAGCCTTGATAGGGAGTGCAGTAAACTTCTATGGGACGATATTTGTGAGGCATTCACATACGAAAATGTGCTAATGGGAGCAATTTGACAGGAAATTTAGAGTCAAGCGACTTTCTTGATACGATTCAGGATTGTTTTTTTAAAGTCAGTGACAGAACCAACTAGAGGAAATAACCTGCTTGACTTAGTTCTTGCCAGCAGGGCATCACTAATTAATAATCTTGAGGTTAATGATGAGCTTGGGGAAAGTGATCACAAATTACTCAGTTTTAATATATCATGGATTTGCCCTAATGATGACAATCAAGTCTCTGTCCCTGACTTCCGCTTGGCTGATTTCATAGACCAAGAAATTACTTGGGTGGGCTGAACTGGAATGACCTGACTATGGATCAGGTAGGTGGTGATGGTTGCCGATATGACATTTTTCATAGAATAGTTCTAGCTTCTCAAACAACTTATATTCCGAATAGGGAAATCAGATAAAAAAATGATCCTAAATGGATAAATAATAGATTAAAACATCTCATTGGTCAAAAGAGAGGCATATAGGGAATAAAAGCAGAAAGAAATTATGAGGTTCAAGTTGCAAGGGAATCAAAGACCACCCCAAAAGGATTCTTTCAGGTATACAGAAATTAGATTAGGGACAAGACAGGCCCACTCAAAAGTTACTCGGGTCAGCTCACTGACAGTTATAAGGTAATGTGTAGAATTTTTAAAACATCCTCTCCGTTTTTACACAGGAAAATACTAGCGATATTCCAGAAATAATAAATTATGTAGAACAGAACAATAATAAACTATGCACGATTAGGGTCACAAGTGACATGGTCCTTAGACAAATAGATAAATTAAAACCTAACAAATCCCCAGGCCCTGATGAACTGCATGCAAGGGTTCTAAAGGAATGTAAAGAGAAGTTTAGCAAACCTTTGGCTAATCTTTTCAACATATCACTACAAACTGGCATGGTGTCTGATATGTGGAAAATGGTAAATATAATGCCTATTTTCAAAGCAGGTGACAGGTCCTTAGCTTCGAACTATAGAGCTATAGAGCCTTACCTCCATAGTGGGAAAATTTATGCAATCAATTGCCGAGGCAATTCGTAGCCATCTTGAAAGGCATAAATTGATTAATGAATCTCAGCACGGTTTTACAAAGGGGCGTTCCTGTCTTACGAATTTACTAACCTTCTTCACTAAAGTATTTGAGGAGATAGATCATGGTATTGAATATGATATTGTGTATATGGACTTCAGTAAGGCTTTCGATAGAGTTCTACATCAGAGGCTATTGAGGAAACTTAAGGCACACGGAATAGGAAGAGAAATTTTTTTCTGGATAGAGGCATGGTTGAAAAATAGGCAGCAGAGAGTTTGCACAAATGTGGAGAAATCAGAATGGGGGCACGTCACAAGCGGTGTTCCACAAGGGTCAGTGTTGGGCCCGTTGTTGTTCACAATCTTCATAAACGACACAGATTAGGGAATAAATAGCGACATAAGCAAGTTTGCTTATGACACCAAAATGGGCCGACGAATTCATTCTGACGAGGACAGAGCACTCAAGGATGATTTGAATAACTAATGCAGTGGTCGGAGAAGTGACAGATGCAGTTTAATTTAGACAAATGCAAAGTTCTAAACATTGGACAGGAAAATAACCATGCCACATATAAACTAAATAATGTAGATCTTAATATTACTGATTGTGAAAATGATCTGGGAGTTCTGGTTAGCAGTAATCTAAAACCAAGACAACAGTACATAAGTGTTCACAATAAAGCTAGCAGAATCCTTGGCTTCATATCTAGAAGTATAAATAATAGAAGTCCTCAGGTTGTTCTTCAACTCTATATATCTTTGGTTAGGCCTCATTTAGATTATGCTGCACAGTCCTGGTCACCGTATTACAGAATGGATATAAATGCACTGGAAAACGTACAAAGGACGATGACAAAGTTGACCCCATGTATCAGAAATATTCCATGTGAGGATAGACTGAGGCCCTGAATCTGAGGTGCATAAATGGAAAGCATGAATAAATAAAGGGAATGTAAATAGCTTGCTAAAAATATTTAGCCAAGACAGGACTCGCAGCAATGGATTTAAATTGGAAAAAATCAGATTCAGGAAGGATACATGAAAGCACTGGTTTGGTAATAGAGTTGTGGATGAGTGGAACAAACTCCCGAGTGCCGTCATAGAAGCTAAGACGTTGTGTAGTTATAAAAATAGGTTGGATAAATACATGAGTGGGTGTGGGTGTGGGTGGGTGTGAGTTGGACCTGACTAGCTTGTGTTACTAGGTCAGATGCCGTGCTCTTTCCGTAAATGGATGTGACCTCATTTGACTAGGTTGGGTCATTGGCTTAAGCCGGTAGGAGACTTGAACTTGCCTCGCATGGGCCAGTAGGTCTGCTGCAGTGTTCCTTATGTTTTTATGATGCCTCCAGGTTTCGATCCCCGGGCAAGCGATTCTCCTGACAGCTGCTGACTTTGTTTACCTAGCAGTAAGTAGGTACCTGGTGATCAGGCGATTGTTGTGGGTTCCATCCTCTTGAAAATAATAAAAACAGTCCTCGACCAGCATTCTTTAGCTTTTGTTAATAAGAAGGACATCACACACAGGTAACAAACAAGTAACCACAAACAGGCAACCACAAACAGATAATCACAAACAGGTAACCACAAACAGGTAACCACAAACAGGAAACCACAAACAGGTAACCACAAACAGATAATTACAAACAGGTAACCACAAACAGGTAACCACAAACAGGAAACCACAAACAGGTAACCACAAACAGATAATTACAAACAGGTAACCACAAACAGGTAACCACAAACAGGTAATCACAAACAGGTAATCACAAACAGGTAAACACAAACAGGTAACCACAAACAGGTAACCACAAACAGGTAACCACAAACAGGTAATCACAAACAGGTAATCACAAACAGGTAATCACAAACAGGTAAACACAAACAGGTAACCACAAACAGGTAACCACAAACAGGTAACCACAAACAGGTAACCACAGACAGGTAATCACAAACAGGTAACCACAAACAGGTAACCACAGACAGGTAATCACAAACAGGTAACCACAAACAGGTAACCACAGACAGGTAATCACAAACAGGTAAACACAAACAGGCAACCACAAACAAGTAATAAGATTTTTATTCACAAACAGGTAATTACCTGAAGTGACTAACAAACAAAGAAACAAAGGAAGGCAGGGTGGCTTCTGCAAGGGTGACGAAGATAACAGGCGCCGAGGGAGACCGTGAGGGAAAAAGGGGATAAGGGAGGGGAGGGGGAGGGTAAGGGGGGGGAAAGGAAAAGGGTGCCTCACCGGAAATACCCGTAGAATGTGTCACGCTGCATTGTCTTGCTCCTTGGCCGCTTCTCAACCTCCCCCTTCCCTTCCCCTCCCTTTCCCCCAGCCATCCCTCCCCTCTCTTCAACCACCTCTACACCAACCACCAGCCACCCTCCCCCTGCCATCTGGCACCACCACCAAGCGTGAGGCACAACACTGGCACCAGTGTTGGAGGGTCCAGACTAATTTGCCGGTGTTTATAAAATCTCTGTTTAAATAAGTGTTTATTTAGGTACAGGTACACCCGAGTACAATTATCATACCTAGTAATACACGTCTAAATTATCCAGGATAACGTCCCAAAAAGAGTCGTAGTGCTGGTCTTCCTATGTAACTAACATATATAACAGTGTAGCTATATACAGTGGGCGTCCACTCTATGTAACTGTTATATAAAACAATGCAGAATTGCACCGTTGTTGTAGCAACTGTTGTTGTATGTGTACCACCAGTCCACCACAATTACCTGCTGCATTAACTACCACTTCACGTCCGCTGCGCCACTTGTATGCGCTTCCGGCCTGCCACAGTACAAAACATTTTAAGAGTGTTGGCGACCCATGCAGGAGCGGCGTGGGTTCACGTCACCGTGACGAGGACAAGGATGAGACACAACCACGGCGTAGGAAAGCTCGGCCATATGGCCTTATACATTCGCTTTCCTCTCCCTTGTCGAGGCTCATTGGTTCAGCGTAGGAGATACCGGGGCAGATGCAGCCACGGTGTAGGCCATACCTGGGGAAATGACTGGTGGTGGGGGTACTGAGAATATCGACCACGCCAGTGAGGAGCTCTCTCTTTCTCTCTCTCTCTGTCCGTCCCTGTTTCTCTAGTCCTTTTTCCCCTCTGTTGCAACTCATTTCGCATTGAAAAGATCGAGATATTTAATATAAATGAGCGTTTTCATTTATATTGAATCGTATAGCTTGAATGATTTGTATTAGTGTAACCTGCACGACTGTATCATTGTAGACAACAAGAGCACTTCACCCCTCCATGGTAGATGTGTTCATTTAATATCACATACCTACAAGCCCCCTTAAATTACTTGTAAAAGCAACTGTTCAGAAGAAACATCTCGTCTAACTGTTAGTAATAATTTATCACAAGTTATATACACTGGTGGATCTAAGCAGGAGTCTACTGGCAGCGCTGCATCTGCTCTTGTTGCCACCTCCCTAGATAATAATGATAGCAAATTTGTTATGTTAGTCACAAGAATTAATAATTGGGCGTCTACACTGTAAACTGAACTGTAAACCATCGCAATGGCAGTAAAGTTAACTTATGACACTGAGCTGATTATTACTGATTCTATGTCATCACTGAAGGTTCTTGACTCACATAATGACTCTTAACAACATGATAATCGGAGAAGCCGAGTATTGGTAATTCAAAAATGAGTAAGGAATTGAGTTACATTTCTTATGGATTACATAAGAGCTTTGCAGGAAGAAGTTGAGTGTATTTATGTTGGTAGAATTACCGACAGTATGAGGCAACGGTCTGGTGATACCGACAAGATTTGGAAAAAGACACTTATGTACAGCTCTGGACATTTATTAAAGGAAACGTTTCGCCACGAGTGACTTCTTCAGTTCTAATACAGATATAACTAAGAAAACGAGTATATATAGTGGCAAGAGTTAGGTGAAATGTCGCGTGGGTAGAGGTGGTAGTGGTGGTGGTGGTGGTGGTGGTGGTGGTAGTAGTAGTAGTAGTAGTAGTGGAACTAAGGTAGTGTAGTGGAACTAAGGTAGTAGTAGTGGAACTAAGGTAGTGTAGTGGAACTAAGGTAGTAGTAGAGGAACTAAGGTAGTGAGACGGATGGGTAGAGAGGGACTTGTTGATATGTTACAGCAGTTTCCAGAATGGGTAATATCCGGTTGATTGGCAATTCTGAGATACTGTAACTACTGGACTTTTGCTTTATAGTGTTACTGACAGGAATTAGGGCACCTTCTATGCATTTTCTCCGTCTTAAATCGTCTTCTTTAATCACTAGTTTAGCCTCACTCAATTTCATGAGGTGTCCAACATCGTCCCTATGTTGAACACATGCGTTTTTAAGGTCATCATTTCTGCAAGCATTTTTGTGTTCGGTGATCCTAATGTCCAGAGATCTGGCTGTTTCCCCCACATATACTTTGTCACACCCTCCACATGGTATAGTGTAAATTCCTGCACTTGTGCCAGAATCATGCTTTGGTTTTTGTAAGAGATTTCTAATAGCTAATGAGCTGGTAGATATTTTAGCGAGTTTTCTGTCGAACATTTTTGAAACGTTAGTGGCAACGTTGCTGACCGGTAAAACGATGTAACTTGGAGGCTTTTCTTTAACTTGGCTGGTGTTGGTCTTGTTGAGGATACGTGTCGCACGTTTCCTGCAGTCACGGATGAAGTGTAGGGGAAAGTGTAGTGAACTAAAAGAATGGGTGTTGTATATGCATTCTTCTTCGAGGAACTGCGAACTCGAAATTCTGTGAGCTCTCAGAAAGAAGCCAGTAACTACCCCTCTTTTAGTTTTGCTGTCATGGTGAGAGAAGAAATGTAGAAGATCGTTCTTGTAGGTAGGTTTACGGAAGACTTAAAAGAGTCTGTTTTCACCAGTAAGTAGGAGAACGTCGAGAAAAGGTTATTGGTTGTCTTTCTCCTCCTCTAGTGTAAATTTAATAGTAGGTTCCAGTGTGTTGATGGTGTTGAGGATGTCACATACGTCTAGATTTTTGGGTACAATGACCAAAATATCATCAACGTACAACATCCATGTAACTGACCTAGGGATGTTATTGAGGATTCTAGGTCCTCCATATATGATATTTTGGCCATTGAACCCAAAAATCTAGATGTACGTGACATTCCTCAACACTGTCAACACTCTGGCACCTACTATTAAATTTACACTAGAGGAGGAGAAAGACAACCAATTACATTTTCTCGACGTTCTTCTACTTACTGGTAAAAACAGACTCTTTTAAAGTCTACCGTAAACCTACCTACAGGAACGATCTTCTACATTTCTTGTCCTAGGCTAGATTTCGTCAACTAAAACTAGAAGTCTCCTAGTCAAGGTTTCATCTAGCTAGTAGTGTCCTAGTCAAGGTTTCATCTAGCTAGTAGTGTCCTAGTCAAGGTTTCATCCAACCAGTGGTGTCCTAGTCAAGGTTTCATCCAACTAGTAGCGTCCTAGTCAAGGTTTCATCCAACTAGTAGCGTCCTAGTCAAGGTTTCATCCAACTAGTAGTGTCCTAGTCAAGGTTTCATCTAGCTAGTAGTGTCCTAGTCAAGGTTTCATCCAACTAGTAGTGTCCTAGTCAAGGTTTCATCCAACTAGTAGTGTCCTAGTCAAGGTTTCATCCAACTAGTAGTGTCCTAGTCAAGGTTTCATCTAGCTAGTAGTGTCCTAGTCAAGGTTTCATCCAACTAGTAGCGTCCTAGTCAAGGTTTCATCCAACTAGTAGTGTCCTAGTCAAGGTTTCATCCAACTAGTAGTGTCCTAGTCAAGGTTTCATCCAACCAGGTGGTGTCCTAGTCAAGGTTTCATCCAACTAGTAGCGTCCTAGTCAAGGTTTCATCCAACTAGTAGTGTCCTAGTCAAGGTTTCATCTAGCTAGTAGTGTCCTAGTCAAGGTTTCATCCAACTAGTAGTGTCCTAGTAAGGTTTCATCCAACTAGTAGCGTCCTAGTCAAGGTTTCATCCAACTAGTAGCGTCCTAGTCAAGGTTTCATCCAACTAGTAGCGTCCTAGTCAAGGTTTCATCCAACTAGTAGTGTCCTAGTCAAGGTTTCATCCAACTAGTAGTGTCCTAGTCAAGGTTTCATCCAACTAGTAGTGTCCTAGTCAAGGTTTCATCCAACTAGTAGTGTCCTAGTCAAGGTTTTCCAACATCTAGTCAACTAGTCCTAGTCAAGGTTTCATCCAACTAGTAGTGTCCTAGTCAAGGTTTCATCTAGCTAGTAGTGTCCTAGTCAAGGTTTCATCCAACTAGTAGTGTCCTAGTCAAGGTTTCATCCAACTAGTAGCGTCCTAGTCAAGGTTTCATCCAACTAGTAGCGTCCTAGTCAAGGTTTCATCTAGCTAGTAGTGTCCTAGTCAAGGTTTCATCCAACCAGTGGTGTCCTAGTCAAGGTTTCATCCAACTAGTAGCGTCCTAGTCAAGGTTTCATCCAACTAGTAGCGTCCTAGTCAAGGTTTCATCCAACTAGTAGTGTCCTAGTCAAGGTTTCATCTAGCTAGTAGTGTCCTAGTCAAGGTTTCATCCAACTAGTAGCGTCCTAGTCAAGGTTTCATCCAACTAGTAGTGTCCTAGTCAAGGTTTCATCCAACTAGTAGTGTCCTAGTCAAGGTTTCATCCAACCAGTGGTGTCCTAGTCAAGGTTTCATCCAACTAGTAGCGTCCTAGTCAAGGTTTCATCCAACCAGTGGTGTCCTAGTCAAGGTTTCATCTAGCTAGTAGTGTCCTAGTCAAGGTTTCATCCAACTAGTAGTGTCCTAGTCAAGGTTTCATCCAACTAGTAGCGTCCTAGTCAAGGTTTCATCCAACTAGTAGCGTCCTAGTCAAGGTTTCATCCAACTAGTAGCGTCCTAGTCAAGGTTTCATCCAACTAGTAGTGTCCTAGTCAAGGTTTCATCCAACTAGTAGTGTCCTAGTCAAGGTTTCATCCAACTAGTAGCGTCCTAGTCAAGGTTTCATCCAACTAGTAGCGTCCTAGTCAAGGTTTCATCCAACTAGTAGTGTCCTAGTCAAGGTTTCATCCAACTAGTAGTGTCCTAGTCAAGGTTTCATCCAACCAGGTGGTGTCCTAGTCAAGGTTTCATCCAACTAGTAGTGTCCTAGTCAAGGTTTCATCCAACTAGTAGTGTCCTAGTCAAGGTTTCATCTAGCTAGTAGTGTCCTAGTCAAGGTTTCATCCAACTAGTAGTGTCCTAGTCAAGGTTTCATCCAACTAGTAGTGTCCTAGTCAAGGTTTCATCCAACTAGTAGCGTCCTAGTCAAGGTTTCATCCAACTAGTAGCGTCCTAGTCAAGGTTTCATCCAACTAGTAGTGTCCTAGTCAAGGTTTCATCCAACTAGTAGTGTCCTAGTCAAGGTTTCATCCAACCAGGTGGTGTCCTAGTCAAGGTTTCATCCAACTAGTAGTGTCCTAGTCAAGGTTTCATCCAACTAGTAGCGTCCTAGTCAAGGTTTCATCTAGCTAGTAGTGTCCTAGTCAAGGTTTCATCCAACCAGGTGGTGTCCTAGTCAAGGTTTCATCCAACCAGGTGGTGTCCTAGTCAAGGTTTCATCCAACTAGTAGTGTCCTAGTCAAGGTTTCATCCAACTAGTAGTGTCCTAGTCAAGGTTTCATCCAACCAGGTGGTGTCCTAGTCAAGGTTTCATCCAACCAGTGGTGTCCTAGTCAAGGTTTCATCTAGCTAGTAGTGTCCTAGTCAAGGTTTCATCCAACTAGTAGTGTCCTAGTCAAGGTTTCATCCAACTAGTAGTGTCCTAGTCAAGGTTTCATCTAGCTAGTAGTGTCCTAGTCAAGGTTTCATCTAGCTAGTAGTGTCCTAGTCAAGGTTTCATCCAACCAGGTGGTGTCCTAGTCAAGGTTTCATCCAACCAGTGGTGTCCTAGTCAAGGTTTCATCCAACTAGTAGTGTCCTAGTCAAGGTTTCATCTAGCTAGTAGTGTCCTAGTCAAGGTTTCATCCAACTAGTAGTGTCCTAGTCAAGGTTTCATCCAACTAGTAGTGTCCTAGTCAAGGTTTCATCTAGCTAGTAGTGTCCTAGTCAAGGTTTCATCCAACTAGTAGCGTCCTAGTCAAGGTTTCATCTAGCTAGTAGTGTCCTAGTCAAGGTTTCATCCAACTAGTAGTGTCCTAGTCAAGGTTTCATCCAACTAGTAGTGTCCTAGTCAAGGTTTCATCCAACTAGTAGTGTCCTAGTCAAGGTTTCATCTAGCTAGTAGTGTCCTAGTCAAGGTTTCATCCAACTAGTAGTGTCCTAGTCAAGGTTTCATCCAACTAGTAGTGTCCTAGTCAAGGTTTCATCCAACTAGTAGTGTCCTAGTCAAGGTTTCATCTAGCTAGTAGTGTCCTAGTCAAGGTTTCATCCAACTAGTAGTGTCCTAGTCAAGGTTTCATCCAACTAGTAGTGTCCTAGTCAAGGTTTCATCCAACTAGTAGTGTCCTAGTCAAGGTTTCATCTAGCTAGTAGTGTCCTAGTCAAGGTTTCATCCAACTAGTAGTGTCCTAGTCAAGGTTTCATCCAACTAGTAGTGTCCTAGTCAAGGTTTCATCCAACTAGTAGTGTCCTAGTCAAGGTTTCATCTAGCTAGTAGTGTCCTAGTCAAGGTTTCATCCAACTAGTAGTGTCCTAGTCAAGGTTTCATCCAACTAGTAGTGTCCTAGTCAAGGTTTCATCCAACTAGTAGTGTCCTAGTCAAGGTTTCATCCAACTAGTAGTGTCCTAGTCAAGGTTTCATCCAACTAGTAGTGTCCTAGTCAAGGTTTCATCCAACTAGTAGTGTCCTAGTCAAGGTTTCATCCAACTAGTAGTGTCCTAGTCAAGGTTTCATCCAACTAGTAGCGTCCTAGTCAAGGTTTCATCCAACTAGTAGTGTCCTAGTCAAGGTTTCATCCAACTAGTAGCGTCCTAGTCAAGGTTTCATCCAACTAGTAGTGTCCTAGTCAAGGTTTCATCCAACTAGTAGTGTCCTAGTCAAGGTTTCATCCAACTAGTAGTGTCCTAGTCAAGGTTTCATCCAACTAGTAGTGTCCTAGTCAAGGTTTCATCCAACTAGTAGCGTCCTAGTCAAGGTTTCATCCAACTAGTAGTGTCCTAGTCAAGGTTTCATCCAACTAGTAGCGTCCTAGTCAAGGTTTCATCTAGCTAGTAGTGTCCTAGTCAAGGTTTCATCCAACTAGTAGCGTCCTAGTCAAGGTTTCATCCAACTAGTAGTGTCCTAGTCAAGGTTTCATCCAACTAGTAGTGTCCTAGTCAAGGTTTCATCCAACTAGTAGCGTCCTAGTCAAGGTTTCATCTAGCTAGTAGTGTCCTAGTCAAGGTTTCATCCAACTAGTAGTGTCCTAGTCAAGGTTTCATCCAACTAGTAGCGTCCTAGTCAAGGTTTCATCTAGCTAGTAGTGTCCTAGTCAAGGTTTCATCCAACTAGTAGCGTCCTAGTCAAGGTTTCATCCAACTAGTAGTGTCCTAGTCAAGGTTTCATCCAACTAGTAGTGTCCTAGTCAAGGTTTCATCCAACTAGTAGCGTCCTAGTCAAGGTTTCATCTAGCTAGTAGTGTCCTAGTCAAGGTTTCATCCAACTAGTAGTGTCCTAGTCAAGGTTTCATCCATCTAGTAGTGTCCTAGTCAAGGTTTCATCCAACTAGTAGTGTCCTAGTCAATGTTTCATCCTAGTAGTGTCCTCAAGGTTTAGTGTCCTAGTCAAGGTTTCATCTAGCTAGTAGTGTCCTAGTCAAGGTTTCATCCAACTAGTAGCGTCCTAGTCAAGGTTTCATCTAGCTAGTAGTGTCCTAGTCAAGGTTTCATCCAACTAGTAGTGTCCTAGTCAAGGTTTCATCCAACTAGTAGTGTCCTAGTCAAGGTTTCATCCAACTAGTAGCGTCTTAGTCAAGGTTTCATCTAGCTAGTAGTGTCCTAGTCAAGGTTTCATCCAACTAGTAGTGTCCTAGTCAAGGTTTCATCCAACTAGTAGTGTCCTAGTCAAGGTTTCATCCAACTAGTAGCGTCCTAGTCAAGGTTTCATCTAGCTAGTAGTGTCCTAGTCAAGGTTTCATCCAACTAGTAGTGTCCTAGTCAAGGTTTCATCTAGCTAGTAGTGTCCTAGTCAAGGTTTCATCCAACTAGTAGTGTCCTAGTCAAGGTTTCATCTAGCTAGTAGTGTCCTAGTCAAGGTTTCATCCAACTAGTAGCGTCCTAGTCAAGGTTTCATCCAACTAGTAGTGTCCTAGTCAAGGTTTCATCTATCTAGTAGTGTCCTAGTCAAGGTTTCATCCATCTACTAGTAGTGTCCTAGTCAAGGTTTCATCCAACTAGTAGCGTCCTAGTCAAGGTTTCATCCAACTAGTAGTGTCCTAGTCAAGGTTTCATCTACTAGTGGTGTCCTAGTAGTGTCCTAGTCAAGGTTTCATCTAGCTAGTAGTGTCCTAGTCAAGGTTTCATCCAACTAGTAGTGTCCTAGTCAAGGTTTCATCCAACTAGTAGTGTCCTAGTCAAGGTTTCATCCAACTAGTAGCGTCCTAGTCAAGGTTTCATCCAACTAGTAGTGTCCTAGTCAAGGTTTCATCCAACTAGTAGTGTCCTAGTCAAGGTTTCATCTAGCTAGTAGTGTCCTAGTCAAGGTTTCATCTAGCTAGTAGCGTCCTAGTCAAGGTTTCATCTAGCTAGTAGTGTCCTAGTCAAGGTTTCATCCAACAAGTAGTGTCCTAGTCAAGGTTTCATCCAACTAGTAGTGTCCTAGTCAAGGTTTCATCTAGCTAGTAGTGTCCTAGTCAAGGTTTCATCTAGCTAGTAGTGTCCTAGTCAAGGTTTCATCCAACTAGTAGCGTCCTAGTCAAGGTTTCATCCAACTAGTAGTGTCCTAGTCAAGGTTTCATCTAGCTAGTAGTGTCCTAGTCAAGGTTTCATCTAGCTAGTAGTGTCCTAGTCAAGGTTTCATCCAACTAGTAGCGTCCTAGTCAAGGTTTCATCCAACTAGTAGTGTCCTAGTCAAGGTTTCATCTAGCTAGTAGTGTCCTAGTCAAGGTTTCATCTAGCTAGTAGTGTCCTAGTCAAGGTTTCATCCAACTAGTAGCGTCCTAGTCAAGGTTTCAACTAGTAGTGTCCTAGTCAAGGTTTCATCCAACTAGTAGCGTCCTAGTCAAGGTTTCATCCAACCAGTAGTGTCCTAGTCAAGGTTTCATCCAACCAGTAGTGTCCTAGTCAAGGTTTCATCTAGCTAGTAGTGTCCTAGTCAAGGTTTCATCCAACTAGTAGCGTCCTAGTCAAGGTTTCATCCAACTAGTAGCGTCCTAGTCAAGGTTTCATCTAGCTAGTAGTGTCCTAGTCAAGGTTTCATCTAGCTAGTAGTGTCCTAGTCAAGGTTTCATCCAACTAGTAGCGTCCTAGTCAAGGTTTCATCTAGCTAGTAGTGTCCTAGTCAAGGTTTCATCCAACTAGTGGTGTCCTAGTCAAGGTTTCATCCAACTAGTAGTGTCCTAGTCAAGGTTTCATCCAACTAGTATTGTCCTAGTCAAGGTTTCATCCAACTAGTAGCGTCCTAGTCAAGGTTTCATCTAGCTAGTAGTGTCCTAGTCAAGGTTTCATCCAACCAGTAGTGTCCTAGTCAAGGTTTCATCCAACCAGTAGTGTCCTAGTCAAGGTTTCATCCAACCAGTAGTGTCCTAGTCAAGGTTTCATCCAACCAGTAGTGTCCTAGTCAAGGTTTCATCCAACCAGTAGTGTCCTAGTCAAGGTTTCATCTAGCTAGTAGTGTCCTAGTCAAGGTTTCATCCAACCAGTAGTGTCCTAGTCAAGGTTTCATCCAACCAGTAGTGTCCTAGTCAAGGTTTCATCCAACCAGTAGTGTCCTAGTCAAGGTTTCATCTAGCTAGTAGTGTCCTAGTCAAGGTTTCATCCAACCAGTAGTGTCCTAGTCAAGGTTTCATCCAACTAGTAGTGTCTTAGTCAAGGTTTCATCTAGCTAGTAGTGTCCTAGTCAAGGTTTCATTCCTCGCCTGTTACTTGAGAGAGAGAGAGAGAGAGAGAGAGAGAGAGAGAGAGAGAGAGAGAGAGAGAGAGCTAGCTGTCTGTGCTGTCATCGTTGCTGTGGTCAACAGCAGCAGCGGTAATTAGGGAACAAACACACGTTCACTGTCTTTATCAGATAATCGTACCTTGTTATGATTATCTTTAATTTACGCTTATTTACTCGCTTCTAATTTTTAATATAGATTTTAATTACGGTCAATTAGGCGATATAAATGTACGAGCCTCGTGTCCCCTTTATTATTGTGCTCCTCCCCCTCCTAATCCACCCCAGGTCCGGGCCCCTTCCCTCCCTCCCTCCGCCCCTTTCACTCCTGCTGCTGTCTCCCGTCCTGCGCCTTATACACGCCCCTCATACACGCCCCTCCGTCCTTCATACACGTTCCCCTTCGCCCCACACACGTCCCTTGCCCTCTCATACACTTTCCCCTGTCCCTCACTCACGCTAAAAAACATGTAGAGAAAGTGCCTGGAGGCAGGAACCTGAAGCCTGGAGCTAGGAGCCTGGAGGCTTTAGCCAGGTGCCTAGAGCCAAGAATGTGGAGCAGCCTGGATACAAGAGCTTCAGTCAGGATATTAGAGCCAAGAGCTTGGAGCCTGGAGCCAAGAGTTTGAATCCAGGAACCTGAAGCCAAGAGCTTGGAGAGAGGAGTAATGTATCTGGAGCCAGGAGCGATGAGCCACAAGCGCGGCGCAACGTAACAGTGAGTACCAGAACAGATACCAATACAATGCCTGTTTCGTCCACCTTACGAAATTCACCGAGGCCAAACTGGTCATCAGAGAAGTCCTCAATCAGACGGCGTTGTTGGGAAAGTGTTGTGATTACTACCACCAACAGTCTCCCAGAACTCCAATAGCTTCATTATTTCAATGGTTAAATTAATTCTTCGTTACCATGATACGGTGTGAACCCAGAGGTTCATGCCTGGGAGGTTCCTTTCCTCCTCTCTTCCCACTCCTCACTTTTGTTTACTTTGTAAACTCTGTGGTTATCTCAAGCGAATTATTGAAGCCATTCGAGGGAAAACAGTTTCCTCACTAAACTATCCTACCACTGAGCATGGGCCTAAAACTGAGATTAGTGGAACGCCACTCGTGACTGGTTCCCATTCTGATTTTATATTTATGCAAAATCTCTGCTTCCTATTAGCCACGCCTCGATCGACGAGAGAATTTATCCTTCAGTACCATGTGCTCTCACTTCAGCTGTCTTCTGTGTGGGGCTGTCAAAAGCTTTACTTACAACTAAATAATCAGCATCAAGTTCTTCATCATGGTTCTCTGCCTCAAATGGTTTACAGGCAAAAGTCAATATGACTCACGAAATAGTAATGACGTGATTGTAAACAAACCATACCATGGGTGGAGTCAGAACCAGCGATCAGATATTCATAAAACTCCAGACCGACGCGTTAGCCACTGGGCCAGCTATCCTTTCTATGGTGTATAAATATACCTAGATCGATTAATCTTATTGTAGCCAGCTGGGCCAGTGGCTATCTTGTCAGCCTGGAGTTTTATGACTCTGTGGTCGCGGGTTCTAACCCTGCCCGTGGTATGGTTAGAAAGTCAGTCTGACAGACAGGAATGTCCTCTTGTTAAGTTGAGACTCGGTAATCAAATTATGCTTAAGGCGTCTTATTATATCGTCTATAATTGATTCTAAAAGTCTGCCTAGTATTGACGAAATTATATTCGCCATTCTCCAGCTACCTGGCAGGCCACCTGACTAGCAGCGACTCAGTAACTTCCATCATGAAGAATAAACACGAACAATACTGGAATAATACACAAATAACCCACTCATAGGAGAGAGAAACTTATAATGACGTTTCGGTCCGATTTGGACCATTAATTAGTTAATAGTCCAAGTCGTACCGAAACGTCGTCATAAATATATGTTGTGTACGAGTTGTTTGTGCAGCTTCCATCAAGCACTGCTTAAGTAAGACTGAAAACAGTTCGTCGAGGCCTGGGGACTTATTTTGCTTTAATCAGATCACTTGTTAGTAAACTATCCTGGCTCTGGTGGCCTGGTGGTTAACGCTCTCGCTTCACACGGTGAGGGCCTGGGTTCGATTCCCAGCCGGAGTAGAAACATTGGACGTGTTTCTTTCCACCTGTTGTCTATGTTCCCCATCAGTAAAATGGGTACCTGGGTGTTAGTCGACTGGTGTGGGTCGCATCCTGGGACACTGACCTAAGGAGGCCTGGTCACAGACCGGGCCGCGGGGGCGTTGACCCCCGGAACTCTCTCCAGATAAACTCCAGATCTCCAGAAACCTAGTGTTGAGAGAGTCTGTTTTTTCTCGTGACTTGTGTTCTGTGGGTATGAAAAAAATATATCCTTTCGGATTTGTCTTAGATTCATTTGTCACTTGAATTTCATAGTCTTGTTCAGCTCTTATTCATCTTCTTTACCTCTTTGTTAATATGAACATGTTGATCAGTAAGGTGATGATTTCTTTTTCTGTGTCTGTAAATTCCTCTCCTCTCTCCCAAGTGTGTGTGTGTGTGTGTACATATATATATATATATATATATATATATATATATATATATATATATATATATATATATATATATATATATATATAAATATATATATATATATATATATATATATATATATATATATATATATATATAAATATATATATATATATATATATATATATATATATATATATATATATATATATATATATATATAATATGGTACAGAAGATTTAAGAGATACATTGTTGATATAAAGGTGGCATATAAGGTACATGTTGTTACGTGTGTATCACCGATTATAAAGCGAAAATCTCATCCAGCTCCTTTTGATACATTGTACATTTTGAAAAATAATTATTGGCGGTTACCTTCATTGCTGTTATTAAGATGGTAAATAAAATCAGTAGCGAGATAACCCCACTCACTGCTAGCCAGGTGCACCTTAACTCCATTATTCTCTGCAGAACAACAGTCTGGGACCTTTGCTCTACCTTCCTTTTAATCATATGTCAAGATAATGATCACTTGTACCAAGCTCTTCCTTGATATCTAGATTATTTACTAGGGTTTCCCTACTTGGCAAAACCACGTTGAACAAGTCCTGATCTACCTTTGCGAAGTCGTTGAACTCTAAATTATCAGGCATAGAATTCCAGTCTCTTTCCTTATCGTGTCTTCAAGCCTTAAACTTTCATCTTATAGATGTCTCTCTTTGTCCCTTTCTATGTTCGGGTGTTGATATATTGCACCTAACATCAACTTTCTATGTTCGGGTGTTAATATATTGCACCTAACATCAACTGTTCATGTCCTAGAAATTATACATAGATTCTATCTGCTCCTCTGGCTCTCGTACTTATTTCGAAGTCGTTTTTCTTGGACTTAAAACGCCGACCCACCTCCCTTCTCGTTATTTCTGTAAATACGGTATATTTCAGCCGTTACATTTAAGCCATGTCTCCGGTTATTGTGCAAACATTAACCCGCACATGCAGACAATTTCATCTCTTTCCTCTTATTTCTAGTGATACGACTATTTGTATAATGTATGCCAAGATACCTTTCCTTCTGCATCTTCTCCCTCATCTTTGCCCTCTCTTTACTTTGTGTTTTTATTCTTATCTACGGTACAAACTTATTTACTGGTTTCGAAATTATTCTTTTTTTTCAGTACCACAACCCTCTCCTTTTCCCCTCAAACTTGCATCTACAACATCTGTTGTTTTTTCAAAATATCTCATCGTATTTGCACCAGTTCCTTCCACTCTGTTCACCCAGACCGCTGTCATTAATTACTGTTGTTTAAACCCTCTGACAGACAACTAACCACCATGTCCAATGACACAGGTAAGAATCTGACTTACTGCTCTGACAGATGGCTTCCGTCTCATGCAAACACATCACTTTTATCAATAAGTGTCTCAGATGTTAATAACCTTCACCTTGGAAACCCGACGGCTCTTACTGAGCCGATTTAGTATAATGTCGCTGGATAACCACTTGTTGCCGACTCTCAGCCTGGGTCAAACTCCACATTTACCAGTGTGCCAAATCTTTCTTCAATAATTAATAACAATAATAGGATATAACACCGACAAGTTGAAGAAATAAACACATGTTCAACAACTGCGTACCTTTATGTAGATGATTCGCCATCCAGCGACTTTATCATTACAATGTATGGACAGAAACAGAAGACTGAATAGGTAGATGAGATAATCAGTCCCTCAGCCCAGCAGCAGGTGTTCAGTAGTGTAGTGTAGCCTTCATCAAGGCTACTTTACTGAACACTTGTTGTTAAACATCTGCTGATAAAGCCACTGGCTGGCGAACATCTACTTATTAAAATTATCCAGTTGTTGCACAAGTGTCTAATTCTTAGTAATTCCTATAACCTTTTTGAGCCTTTGTAACAAGTCCTAGCTTCTAGCCTTCCTGACATCATTAACTCCAACACTCAATCAAACGATGAGATGAGTCCCACTTCAGACAGGATACAGCTTATAATGTCCTCGGAATCGTTCATCCCAGCACCAGGAAGACAGCCTCGCATCCTGTTCTTCCTGTCTCTCTCACAGAAACAAACACTATCCAGACATTACACTTGTGGTTCACCAACAACAATAAATCTCAAGACTGTATCAATATCTTTGATTAAGATTTCTTGTCTGGTTTTATTATCAGTTTCGATGTGCTGACTTCATAAATGATGCTCAAATTTATGAATCGTGTATATTTTTGGTCTAACCGTCTGGAAAGTTGTGTTTCCACTCTCTCTTGTCATGTAACACGTCTTATGATGAATGTGATGGAGAGATGGAGAATGTGAGGGAGAGAGGAAGAATGTGATGAGAGGAGGGAATGTGATTAAGAGAGGGAGAATGTGAGAGAGGAGGAATGTGATAGAGAGAGGGAGAATGTGAAGGAGAGAGAGAATGTGAAGGAGAGAGAGAATGTGAAGGGGAGAGGGAGAATGTGAAGGGAGGGGGAATGTGAAAGAGAGAGGGGGGGCTACAGCGTATCTAAGGAGGCTGAAATCTGCCAGTTGACCTCATGTTTCTGCCCTGTACAAACATGTGCTGTATTTCCTGTGGTTGCTGTGACGATGACTCCGATTTTTTTTTCTACTGCCAGAGCCCGGTCTTGGGCCATCTGCCCTACGCCCAGTTATACCAGTGTCACTACCGCCTGAAAACCTTCATAATACTCCTGAAAGCTCTAAACGAGAGAACAGTGAAAGTAACGATGCAGAGTTTCAGTGTAACAGAGATAACACACAAGCCTAACTTTTTTGATCTGCTGAGAGACTTTGACCTTGCTGAAGATTCCGCTCAAATTTTAAGTTTCACACTTGAATCAAAATATTTATTAGCTCCTGGCACATCACTACCTAGACTATGTCTACCACTGTATCTACCTTTATTCTACTACCTCCTTTGTTCTCCCAGAACCCCCCCCCCCTTATCTCTCGTATATATACACTGGCTTCCTTCCCTTCGCCCTTCTGAGTGACTAGTTATCTGTGTATCTGAGGGAAAGTTAGGAAAATCTGGAGATGGTTTTAAATAGCTGTAAAATTAACTAGACAGAACACAGTTAAATAGTTTGTGGGAATTTAAAAGTATTGTGCACTCGTATGTTGCAAGTACAACACCTGGGATACTCAGTTTCCATGTTTTCTGCGTCAACGGGATACCAAAGCGTAAGTCCACACTGGTTCCAGTAACAATGGTCAGGTAGGAGTCGTCTTACACCAGGGACCAGGAATGTACTACATGACACTGCGGTTATTCCTTATTCCTTAAAAAAACAATATGTTGAAGTTACACACCAAGATGAAGAACAGTTTTAAGGGGCACGTATCTGTTCCCCTGTCTTCTAATATGTTATTTTTCCACTAATCTACCGTGTCCATAATTACTATCGCATTGGCTTTATCTCCTTCGTAAGGTGAAGTCTAGGATCTCTGCAACACAAGTGTCCTCAAGATTTGTTAAGTTATACCACGAATTAAGGAAAGATCCTGGACTTCACCTTACGAAAGCAGACAAAGCAATTGTGATAGTAATTATGGACAAGGTAGATTATAGGGGGAAATAATTATGATATTAAGAGAGAGGGAAATACACGCACCTCTTAAGTTTTTGTGCAAGACGCACCACCTGACAGTGTACATCTGGCACCAGAAACACCACCTGACAGTGTACATCTGGCACCAGAAATACCACCTGACAGTGTACATCTGGCACCAGAAACACCACCTGACACAGTGTACATCTGGCACCAGAAACACCACCTGACACAGTGTACATCTGGCACCAGAAACACCACCTGACACAGTGTACATCTGGCACCAGAAACACCACCTGACACAGTGTACATCTGGCACCAGAAACACCACCTAACACAGTGTACATCTGGCACCAGAAACACCACCTGACACAGTGTACATCTGGCACCAGAAACACCACCTAACACAGTGTACATCTGGCATCAGAAACACCACCTGACACAGTGTACATCTGGCACCAGAAACACCACCTGACACAGTGTACATCTGGCACCAGAAACACCACCTGACAGTGTACATCTGGCACCAGAAACACCACCTGACAAAGTGTACATCTGGCACCAGAAACACCACCTGACACAGTGTACATCTGGCACCAGAAGCACCACCTGACACAGTGTACATCTGGCACCAGAAACACCACCTGACACAGTGTACATCTGGCACCAGAAACACCATCTGACACAGTGTACATCTGGCACCAGAAACACCACCTGACAGTGTACATCTGGCACCAGAAACACCATCTGACACAGTGTACATCTGGCACCAGAAACACCACCTAACACAGTGTACATCTGGCACCAGAAACACCACCTGACAGTGTACATCTGGCACCAGAAACACCACCTGACACAGTGTACATCTGGCACCAGAAACACCACCTGACACAGTGTACATCTGGCACCAGAAACACCACCTGACAGTGTACATCTGGCACCAGAAACACCACCTGACACAGTGTACATCTGGCACCAGAAACACCACCTGACACAGTGTACATCTGGCACCAGAAACACCACCTAACACAGTGTACATCTGGCACCAGAAACACCACCTGACACAGTGTACATCTGGCACCAGAAACACCACCTAACACAGTGTACATCTGGCACCAGAAACACCACCTGACACAGTGTACATCTGGCACCAGAAACACCACCTGACACAGTGTACATCTGGCATCAGAAACACCACCTGACACAGTGTACATCTGGCACCAGAAACACCACCTGACACAGTGTACATCTGGCACCAGAAACACCACCTGACACAGTGTACATCTGGCACCAGAAACACCACCTGACACAGTGTACATCTGGCACCTGAAACACCACCTGACACAGTGTACATCTGGCACCAGAAACACCACCTGACACAGTGTACATCTGGCACCAGAAACACCACCTGACACAGTGTACATCTGGCACCAGAAACACCACCTGACACAGTGTACATCTGGCACCAGAAGCACCACCTGACACAGTGTACATCTGGCACCAGAAACACCACCTGACACAGTGTACATCTGGCACCAGAAACACCACCTGACACAGTGTACATCTGGCACCAGAAACACCACCTGACAGTGTACATCTGGCACCAGAAACACCACCTGACAGTGTACATCTGGCACCAGAAACACCATCTGACACAGTGTACATCTGGCACCAGAAACACCACCTGACAGTGTACATCTGGCACCAGAAACACCACCTGACACAGTGTACATCTGGCACCAGAAACACCACCTGACACAGTGTACATCTGGCACCAGAAACACCACCTGACACAGTGTACATCTGGCACCAGAAACACCACCTGACACAGTGTACATCTGGCACCAGAAACACCACCTGACACTGTGTACATCTGGCACCAGAAACACCACCTGACAGTGTACATCTGGCACCAGAAACACCACCTGACAGTGTACATCTGGCACCAGAAACACCATCTGACACAGTGTACATCTGGCACCAGAAACACCACCTGACACAGTGTACATCTGGCACCAGAAACACCACCTGACAGTGTACATCTGGTACCAGAAACACCACCTGACACAGTGTACATCTGGCACCAGAAACACCACCTGACACAGTGTACATCTGGCACCAGAAACACCACCTGACACAGTGTACATCTGGCACCAGAAACACCACCTGACAGTGTACATCTGGCACCAGAAACACCACCTGACAGTGTACATCTGGCACCAGAAACACCACCTGACAGTGTACATCTGGCACCAGAAACACCACCTGACACAGTGTACATCTGGCACCAGAAACACCACCTGACACAGTGTACATCTGGCACCAGAAACACCACCTGACACAGTGTACATCTGGCACCAGAAACACCACCTGACACAGTGTACATCTGGCACCAGAAACACCACCTGACACAGTGTACATCTGGCACCAGAAACACCACCTGACACAGTGTACATCTGGCACCAGAAACACCACCTGACAGTGTACATCTGGCACCAGAAACACCACCTGACAGTGTACATCTGGCACCAGAAACACCATCTGACACAGTGTACATCTGGCACCAGAAACACCACCTGACACAGTGTACATCTGGCACCAGAAACACCACCTGACAGTGTACATCTGGTACCAGAAACACCACCTGACACAGTGTACATCTGGCACCAGAAACACCACCTGACACAGTGTACATCTGGCACCAGAAACACCACCTGACACAGTGTACATCTGGCACCAGAAACACCACCTGACAGTGTACATCTGGCACCAGAAACACCACCTGACAGTGTACATCTGGCACCAGAAACACCACCTGACACAGTGTACATCTGGCACCAGAAACACCACCTGACACAGTGTACATCTGGCACCAGAAACACCACCTGACACAGTGTACATCTGGCACCAGAAACACCACCTGACAGTGTACATCTGGCACCAGAAACACCACCTGACACAATGTACATCTGGCACCAGAAACACCACCTGACAGTGTACATCTGGCACCAGAAACACCACCTGACAGTGTACATCTGGCACCAGAAACACCTGACAGTGTACATCTGGCACCAGAAACACCACCTGACACAGTGTACATCTGGCACCAGAAACACCACCTGACACAGTGTACATCTGGCACCAGAAACACCACCTGACACAGTGTACATCTGGCACCAGAAACACCACCTGACACAGTGTACATCTGGCACCAGAAACACCACCTGACACAGTGTACATCTGGCACCAGAAACACCACCTGACAGTGTACATCTGGCACCAGAAACACCACCTGACAGTGTACATCTGGCACCAGAAACACCACCTGACAGTGTACATCTGGCACCAGAAACACCACCTGACACAGTGTACATCTGGCACCAGAAACACCACCTGACAGTGTACACCTGGCACCAGAAACACCACCTGACACATAATCTACACCTGGCACCACAAGCACCACCTGATATATAATGTACACCTGACACCAAAAACACCCCCTGACACATAGTAACATGGCACCAGAAACACCACCTGACACTGTGTACACCTGGCACCAGAAGCACCACCTGACAGTCTACACCTACACCAAAACCACCACCTGGAACCCCCGGAACACTCCCCCCCCCCCAGGTAGACTCCAGGACGCTGCTCGCCAGATTCACTCCTTGCCTCACTGACCCTATCGTACCTGCTCTTAACACTATATATCAAGCCTACCTCTACCACTTCTTCATCTAGGTTATTTCACTTTCTGGCCACCCTGAGGCTGAAGAAATACTCCCCAATGGCTCATTTGTGACTAACTTACATCTGTACACCTGAGTACCTGTTTCCAGCCTCTCTATCTTTAACTGTCAGTTCCTCTCGGTATTCTGTACGTTTTTTTTTTTCATATCTTCTCTGGTTCTTCTCTTCTCTAAAGTCGTCTGGTTCACTTCCTTGAACTTCTCCTCGTAGTTCATTCCCCTTAACTTTGGAACAAGTCTTGTTGCAAACATCTGCACTTTCTCCAGTTCCTTAACATGAGTTTTCAGGTGTGGGTTCAATGCTGGCGCTGTGTACTCCAAGATGGACCTGACATATGTTGTATAGAAGTACTCGGAATTACTTTGATAAGATACCTGAAGGGTGCTCTTAGATTTGCCAAATGAGCAGTGGCTGCAAAGGCTATTTGCATGACCCTTGTCGTTTTAGCGCTTTATTTGATAATAATAATAATAATAATAATAATAATAATAATAATAATAATAATAATAATGCAGAGGCTATTAGTGACGTGAGTCTCAGGTAGTGTAGCAGCCACTGTGCTCACCCCTGGACTTTCCTCTGAGGCCGCAGCTTCTGTCCACAAAGTCTATACTCTGTGTCAGGTCTTCTCCAGTTTTTATAACCTAGCATTAACTTGAGTAAAATTTCGGTAAAAACTTGTCTAATAAATATTGCAATTTGTCCAGATCCATGTGTAACCTTTCTCAGTTTTTTTTCTCATTAGTTTTACATCATCAATTAACAGTGATCAATAATATTATTCGCTTAAACCTAAAACAGTGGTGGTCCTGATACTGATCATCTTACAACCTCGCTTGTTACTATTGCCCATTCTGATGTCTCTTACCAGAAAAACCACTCTTTCCTTTAAGGTACTCCCTGATTCACTGGAGAACGTTCTCTGTTAGCCCTGACTGCTCCTGAAGGTTTTGCTTCAGTCTATCGTAGGGTACACAGTCAAATGCCTTCATCCAAACTAAGACAATGCAACCACTCAGTCCTCTCTCCTGCCTCACATTCATTGCTGTGATATCAGCACCTTAGTTGGAACCCCTTGTTTGTTATGGTTGACGTAGTCAGTTCTCGCCAAGTGTTCCACCAGTCTTCCTCCGATTATCATGTCTGTTGTCTTACATGGTGTGCGTGTCACTGATAATGATCGGTAGTTGAATGCTTCATGTCTGTCTCTTTTCTTAAATATAGTGATGACATTCTGTCCTCCAGACCTCTGGTAACTGTCTCATGTTCATTGAGGTGTAGGTTTTAGCTAGTGGTTCAGTGCTTTTGTTCCCTGTCACAAAATCCATGGTGACAGTTAGTTACCACACCTTGTGTGCATGTATGTGTGCTTGTGAATGTGTGTGTGAACTCCCAGTAGAGTAGTTGTTCACTCTCCAGTGTTACACTGGTGGTGATGGCAGGGACAACATGAGATACCTTCTTTGCTTTAGTGACGGTGTGGTTGGACTGCGCACGAACCCGTGCTCTGTACACTTGCTTGTGGTCTGTATACGCCTATGGTCTGTACACACCCCTGTCTATCAACCACACCTGGTCTGTACACACACAAACACGCACACACACAAACACACACACACACACACACACACACACACACACACACACACACACACACACACAACGATCAGTGAAGAGGCGGGGCCAGGAGCTCGGACTCGACCCCCGCAACCTCAACTAGGTGAATACACACACACACGCACACTTGTCATCTTTACGCACACACCTTGTCTGTACTCACGTTTGTGGTCTTCACACACACGCACGCGCGCGCACACACACACACACACACACACACACACACACACACACACACACACACACACACACACACACACACACACACACACACACACACACACACACACACACAGAGGTGTCCCTGTTTACAGATGATGTGAAGTTGATGATAAGAATTAAATCAGATGAGGACCAGGCAGGACTCCAAAGAGACCTGGACAGGCTGGACACCTGGTCCAGCAACTGGCTTCTCGAATTTAACCCAGCCAAATGCAAAGTCATGAAGATCGGGGAAGGGCAAAGAAGACCGCAGACAGAGTATAGGATAGGTGGCCAAAGACTGCAAACCTCACTCAAGGAGAACGATCATGGGGTGAGCATAACACCGAGCATGTCTCCGGAAGCACACATTAGATAACTGCTGCAGCATATGGGCCCCTGGCAAACTTGAGAATATCGTTCCGATACCTCAGTAGGGAATCGTTCAAGACACTGTACGTCAGGCCCATACTGGAGTATGCAGCACCAGTTTGGAACCCACACCTGGTCAAGCACGTCAGAATATTAAAGAAAGCGCAAAGGTTTGCAACAAGGCTAGTTCCAGAGCTAAGGGGAATGTCCTACGAAGAAAGGTTAAGGGAAATCCGCCTGACGACACTGGAGGACAGGAGGATTAGGGGAGAGATAACGACATACAAAATATTGCGAGGAATAGATAAGGGGGACAAAGACAGGATGTTCCAGAGCTGGGACACAGAAACCAGGGGTCACAATTGGAAGTTGAAGACTCAGATGAGTCAAAGGGATGTTAGGAAGTATTTCTTCAGTCACAGAGTTGCCAGGAAGGGGAATAGTCTGGAAAGTGAGGTAGTGGAGGCAAGAACCATACATAAATTTAAGACGAGGTTTGATAAAGCTCATGGAGCAGGGAGAGAGAGGACCTAGTAGCGGTCATTGAAGATGCAGGGCCAGGAGCTGAGCCTCGACCCTTGCAACCACAAACAGGTGAGTACAAATAGGTGAATACACACATACAAGAGGTACGGTAAAGCTCTTGAAGCAGGGAAAGAGTGGACGTAATAGCGACCAGCCAAGAGGCGGGTCCAGGAGGAGCTGAGTCTCGACCCCAGCAAACACACACAGGTGAGCACATACACACAGGCTGATGAAACACGATGATGATATATTTAAAATATTAATCATAATTTATCTTCTCAGCAAATTTTATCACGTTATTATTTGTTTGATAATTAAAATATGTAATAAATGTAAAAGATTACAGAGTGTGAGAGTGCGTGCGATAGTGTGAGAGTGCGTGCGATAGTGTGAGAGTGCGTGCGATAGTGTGAGAGTGCGTGCGATAGTGTGAGAGTGCGTGCGATAGTGTGAGAGTGCGTGCGATAGTGTACGATAGTAAGAGAGTGCGTGCGATAGTGTGAGAGTGCGTGCGATAGTGTGAGAGTGCGTGCGATAGTGTGAGTGTGCGTGCGATAGTGTGAGAGTGCGTGCGATAGTGTGAGAGTGCGTGCGATAGTGTGAGAGTGAGTGCGATAGTGTGAGGGTGCGTGCGATAGTGTGAGAGTGCGTGCGATAGTGTGAGAGTGCGTGCGATAGTGTGAGAGTGCGTGCGATAGTAAGAGAGTGCGTGCGATAGTGTGAGAGTGCGTGCGATAGTGTGAGAGTGCGTGCGATAGTGTGAGAGTGCGTGCGATAGTGTGAGAGTGCGTGCGATAGTGTGAGAGTGCGTGCGATAGTGTGAGAGTGAGTGCGATAGTGTGAGGGTGCGTGCGATAGTGTGAGAGTGCGTGCGATAGTGTGAGAGTGCGTGCGATAGTGTGAGAGTGCGTGCGATAGTGTGAGAGTGCGTGCGATAGTGTGAGAGTGCGTGCGATAGTGTGAGAGTGAGTGCGATAGTGTGAGGGTGCGTGCGATAGTGTGAGAGTGCGTGCGATAGTGTGAGAGTGCGTGCGATAGTAAGAGAGTGCGTGCGATAGTGTGAGAGTGCGTGCGATAGTGTGAGAGTGCGTGCGATAGTGTGAGAGTGCGTGCGATAGTGTGAGAGTGCGTGCGATAGTGTGAGAGTGAGTGCGATAGTGTGAGGGTGCGTGCGATAGTGTGAGAGTGCGTGCGATAGTGTGAGAGTGCGTGCGATAGTGTGAGAGTGCGTGCGATAGTGTGAGAGTGCGTGCGATAGTGTGAGAGTGCGTGCGATAGTGTGAGAGTGCGTGCGATAGTGAGAGAGTACAGAGTGCGACAGTGTGAGAGTACAGAGTGCGATAGTGTGAGAGTACAGAGTGCGATAGTGTGATAGTGCATGCGATAGTGTGAGAGTGCGTGCGATAGTGTGAGAGTGCGTGCGATAGTGAGAGAGTACAGAGTGCGATAGTGTGAGAGTACAGAGTGCGATAGTGTGAGAGTACAGAGTGCGATAGTGTGAGAGTACAAAGTGCGATAGTGTGAGAGTGCGTGCGATAGTGTGAGAGTACAGAGTGCGATAGTGTGAGAGTACAGAGTGCGATAGTGTGAGAGTACAGAGTGCGATAGTGTGAGAGTACAGAGTGCGATAGTGTGAGAGTACAGAGTGCGATAGTGTGAGAGTACAGAGTGCGATAGTGTGAGAGTACAGAGTGCGATAGTGTGAGAGTACAAAGTGCGATAGTGTGAGAGTGCGTGCGATAGTGAGAGAGTACAGAGTGCGACAGTGTGAGAGTGCGTGCGATAGTGTGAGATTGCGTGCGATAGTGTGAGAGTACAGAGTGCGATAGTGTGAGAGTGCGTGCGATAATGTGAGAGTACAGATTGCGATAATGTGAGAGTGCGTGCGATAGTGTGAGAGTACAGAGTGCGATAGTGTGAGAGTACAGAGTGCGATAGTGTGAGAGTGCGTTCGATAGTGTAAGAGTGCGTGCGATAGTGTGAGAGTGCGTGCGACAGTGTGAGAGTGCATGCGATAGTGTGAGTGTGCGCGATAGTGTGAGAGTGCGTGCGATAGTGTGAGTGCGTGCGATAGTGTGAGAGTGCGTGCGATAGTAAGAGAGTGCGTGCGATAGTGTGAGAGTGCGTGCGATAGTGTGAGAGTGCGTGCGATAGTGTGAGAGTGCGTGCGATAGTGTGAGAGTGCGTGCGATAGTGTGAGAGTGAGTGCGATAGTGTGAGGGTGCGTGCGATAGTGTGAGAGTGCGTGCGATAGTGTGAGAGTGCGTGCGATAGTGTGAGAGTGCGTGCGATAGTGTGAGAGTGCGTGCGATAGTGTGAGAGTGCGTGCGATAGTGTGAGAGTGCGTGCGATAGTGTGAGAGTGCGTGCGATAGTGAGAGAGTACAGAGTGCGACAGTGTGAGAGTACAGAGTGCGATAGTGTGAGAGTACAGAGTGCGATAGTGTGAGAGTACAGAGTGCGATAGTGTGATAGTGCGATAGTGTGAGAGTACAGAGTGCGATAGTGTGATAGTGCGTGCGATAGTGTGAGAGTGCGTGCGATAGTGTGAGAGTACAGAGTGCGATAGTGTGAGAGTGCGTGCGATAGTGAGAGAGTACAGAGTGCGATAGTGTGAGAGTACAGAGTGCGATAGTGTGAGAGTACAGAGTGCGATAGTGTGAGAGTACAGAGTGCGATAGTGTGAGAGTACAGAGTGCGATAGTGTGATAGTGTGAGAGTACAGAGTGCGATAGTGTGATAGTGCGTGCGATAGTGTGAGAGTACAGAGTGCGATAGTGTGAGAGTGCGTGCGATAGTGTGAGATTGCGTGCGATAGTGTGAGAGTACAGAGTGCGATAGTGTGAGAGTGCGTGCGATAGTGTGAGAGTACAGATTGCGATAATGTGAGAGTGCGTGCGATAGTGTGAGAGTACAGAGTGCGATAGTGTGAGAGTACAGAGTGCGATAGTGTGAGAGTGCGTTCGATAGTGTAAGAGTGCGTGCGATAGTGTGAGAGTGCGTGTGACAGTGTGAGAGTGCATGCGATAGTGTGAGTGTGCGCGATAGTGTGAGAGTGCGTGCGATAGTGTGAGTGCGTGCGATAGTGTGAGAGTGCGTGCGATAGTGTGAGAGTGCGTGCAATAGTGTGAGAGTGCGTGCGATAGTGAGAGTGTGTGCGATAGTGAGTGCGCGTGCGATAGTGTGAGAGTGCGTGCGATAGTGTGAGAGTGCGTGCGATAGTGTGAGAGTGCGTGCGATAGTGTGAGAGCGCGTGCGATAGTGTGAGAGTGCGTGCGATAGTGTGAGAGCGCGTGCGATAGTGTGAGTGCGTGCGATAGTGTGAGTGCGATATTGTAAGAGTGCGTGCGATATATATTGTGAGAGTGCGTGCGATAGACATGGTAAGAGTGCGTGCGATGGATATTGTAAGAGTGCGTGCGATGGATATTGTAAGAGTGCGTGCGATGGATATTGTAAGAGTGCGTGCGATGGATATTGTAAGAGTGCGTGCCATGGATATTATAAGAGTGCGTGCGATGGATATTGTAAGAGTGCGTGCGATGGATATTGTAAGAGTGCGTGCCATGGATATTATAAGAGTGCGTGCGATGGATATTGTAAGAGTGCGTGCCATGGATATTGTAAGAGTGCGTGCGATGGATATTGATATTGTAAGAGTGCGTGCGATGGATATTGTAAGAGTGCGTGCCATGGATATTATAAGAGTGCGTGCGATGGATATTGTAAGAGTGCGTGCCATGGATATTGTAAGAGTGCGTGCGATGGATATTGTAAGAGTGCGTGCCATGGATATTGTAAGAGTGCGTGCGATGGATATTGTAAGAGTGCGTGCCATGGATATTGTAAGAGTGCGTGCGATGGATATTGTAAGAGGAGTTGGGAATTACCATTGACACGCGATATGCTTGCTGGTGTGATCCATGAACATGTTTGTGTAGTCAACACTTACATACCTCCCACCACAACTACTACTACTACCACCACTACTACCACCACTACTACCACCACTGCCACTACCACCACGTAGTCGAAGCCACATCAACCAAGTAGAGTGCACGTGAACTTCCCTCAGGCCGCCGCAGGGGGTCGCCATGTACACCCAAGACACGTCAGACGGCAGCACCAATTAATGTAGAACGGTGTCGAGTGCGTCATGCAAATCACTGAAGCAAACTTTTAGAATTTCATGTGCAATATTTCCTGCTGTGCAGTATTACCTGCTGTGCAGTATTACCTGCTGTGCAGTATTACCTGCTGTGCAGTGTTACCTGCTATGCAGTGTTACCTGCTGTGCAGTGTTACCTGCTGTGCAGTGTTACCTGCTGTGCAGTATTAACTGCTGTGCAGTATTACCTGCTGTGCAGTATTACCTGCTGTGCAGTGTTACCTGCTATGCAGTGTTACCTGCTGTGCAGTGTTACCTGCTGTGCAGTGTTACCTGCTGTGCAGTGTTACCTGCTGTGCAGTATTAACTGCTGTGCAGTGTTACCTGCTGTGCAGTGTTACCTGCTGTGCAGTGTTACCTGCTGTGCAGGACAGGAGTAGGAGACAGAGTTTGCTTTCCTGGGGCTGGGATGGAGGATATTGTTAGCCGTCTGGATGACATCATGAGAGGTAATGGGAGCAATCCTATTATCTGTCTCAGTGCTGGAGGCAACGATGTTGGCAGACGTAGGAGTGAAGACCTGATTAGCAGGTATAGGTCAGCAATAGAAATAATTAGGAGTAAGGGTGGGAACCCTGTCATATGTGGTATTTTGCCAAGGAGAGGAGTTGGAAATGAATGGTTGTCCAGGGCAATTGGTGTCAATTGCTGGCTGGACAAATACTGTAAGGAAAATGCGGTAACATTTGACAACTGGGACCTCTTCTATGGCAGAAATGACATGTATGCCAGGGATGGGGTTCACTTATCTAGGTCTGGGGTGGTAGCACTGGCAACTGCAGTGGAGGGAGCAGTTAGGACTTTAAACTAGGAATAGTTAGTGGTATGGGTTTTGGCAGGAAAACAGTGAAGTCCCAGTGTAGTAATATTACGAGTTCTAGGGGAACTAGTAATAAGCAGAACGAGGTAAATATTGAAAAGCCAGTGACATTGGGTGATAAGGACAGTAATAGGTTTAGTAGAAAAACAGAAATGAGCAGGAAGGGTAAAGAGAAAGGAGAGTCTTTCAATGTTTATTATGCTAATTGCCGTAGTGCTAGGAATAAGATGGACGAGTTGAGATTAGTTGCTAGAGCAGGTAACATTGATGTATTTGCCTTAACTGAGACGTGGTTTAATTCAAAAAGTCGGGACATGCCTGCGGAATGTCATATTCAGGGTTTTAAATTGTTCCAAGTAGATAGAAGTACCGGGAAGGGGGGTGGGGTGGCATTGTATGTCCGAGATCGCTTGAACTGTTGCATAAAAACGGGTATTAAGTCTGAAGTAACACATACAGAGTCTGTTTGGATAGAATTTTCAGAGGGGCATGAAAAACTGATTTTAGGAGTGATATACCGTCCCCCAAACTTAGGGACCAAGGGAGACTACTATGGGAGGAAATTGTTAAGGCCACAAGGCACGATAATGTAGTAATTCTAGGAGACTTTAACTTTAGTCATATTGATTGGAATTTCTTGACTGGGAATTTAGAATCATACGACTTCTTAGAAGTAGTTCAGGATTGTTTTTTGAAGCAGTTTGTGACAGAACCTACAAGGGGAAATAACCTGCTTGACTTAGTTATGGCAAACAATGAATCCCTTGTTAATAATTTAGAAATTTCAGAGGAACTGGATGCTAGCGACCACAAATCAATTACATTTAGCATTGAATGGAAGTACGATAGTAGCGATAACTCAGTAGCAGTCCCAGATTTTCGCTTAGCAGATTACGATGGGCTTAGAGAACACTTATCATCTGTTGACTGGGGTAACGAAGTGAGCTATCAATATGACAGTTTTCTGAACACTATACATGCTGCTCAAAGAACGTTTATCCCATATAAAGAAATTAGATCAAATAGAACTGACCCAAAATGGATGAATAATAGGCTCAAATATCTACTAGGGCATAAGAAAGGAATTTATAGGCGTATCAAAAGAGGTGAGGGTCATCTTATGAATCAGTATATTGACATTAAGAGGGACATTAAAAAGGGGATAAGAAAAGCTAAAAGGGACTATGAAATTAAAGTTGCTAGGGATTCTAAAAATAACCCAAAAAGTTTTTTCCAGGTCTATAGAACAAAAGTTAGAGATAAGATAGGTCCCCTTAAAAATAACTATGGGCACCTTACTGACAAAGAGAATGAAATGTGCTCAATTTTTAATAATTATTTTCTCTCAGTTTTTACACAGGAAGACACTAACAATATTCCAGTAATTAATTTTTATAGTGGGCTAGAAGAAGATAAATTATGTAACATCACAGTCACTAGTGAAATGGTTGTGAAGCAGATAGACAGACTGAAGCATAATAAGTCGCCGGGTCCTGATGAGGTTTTTTCAAGGGTTCTTAAGGAATGCAAAATGGAACTCTGTGAACCATTAACTAATATTTTTAATTTATATCTTCAAACAGGTGTAGTGTCTGATATGTGGAAGATGGCTAATGTAATTCCTACTTTTAAAACAGGGGACAAGTCGTTACCGTCAAATTACCGCCCAATAAGCCTGACCTCAATTGTAGGCAAATTACTAGAGTCAATTATAGCTGAGATTATAAGAAGCCATCTCGATAAGCATAGCTTGATTAATGATACTCAGCATGGATTCACAAGAGGCCGGTCTTGTCTAACTAATTTATTAACTTTCTTCAGTAAAGCTTTTGAGGCTGTTGACCACGATAAAGAATTTGATATTATTTACTTAGATTTTAGTAAGGCTTTTGATAGAGTTCCGCACCAAAGACTGTTAAAGAAAGTGGCAGCTCATGGCATTGGGGGAAAAGTGCTCTCGTGGATAGAGTCATGGCTCACTGACAGGAAGCAGAGAGTGTCCATAAATGGGGTTAAATCCGAGTGGGGATCTGTAACAAGTGGCGTTCCACAGGGATCAGTCTTGGGCCCGTTGTTGTTTATAATATATATCAATGATCTTGATAAATTAGACACATGTACAACTCTTGGGTATCTTTATTGAGGAAACGTTTCGCCACACAGTGGCTTCATCAGTCCATACAAAGGAGAATCTTGAAGAACAGGAGGAGAATGAGGTAATCAGTCCCTCAACCTTGAGTCGATGTGGTCAGTCCATCAATCTTGAATAGAATACGGCATACGTGCTGAGAAGGAGCTTATAAACCGTTGGCAGGAGAGGTGCAGCAGTCATAGGTCGTGTAACATTTGTTCAATGTTGAAGTAGGTCGTGCCCAAGAATTAGGCAAGCGAAGAATTCCCAAGTATTAAGATCCCAAGAAGTTGCAGTGTCTGACAGGTTTGTAGATGAATGGTTCAGAGAACCGACATGTTGATAAATTAGACACATGTACACTTACCCTACACGCGTTTATAGAGGAATCACATACGACTATTGGAGCTTGTAAATGATGAGGGAGGAGCATAGAGAGACCCTGGGATGGTGACATGATCCTGTACTGAACTTGGCTAGCTTGTTCCTGAGTTGCTTTCATTTATGACCTTAACACGAACACCGCCCAAAGAAAATTCTAGTGAGAATGGTAAGCTAACCTTAGAACAAGTACACCATATCAACTCTTCTATTGATGGACACCTGGCAATGACCAGAACATTATAGAACAGGTAAGCATTTTTTCGAACATGTTCAAAAAATGTAACAAATTACATCGAAGCTTGATGACTATCAGTTGGCTGAAGAACCATCTGAACATCTGTAAAATTGCAATGATATTTAATGCCAATAGAAGAGCGATCCTTCAACAATGCTGCAATGATAATTTAAGCAGAGAATACAAATTATGGCACCAGGCGTCTGACCTGCGTAGGTGGCATTACCCAAACACTAAACAGCAACGAAACAGAGTAACCAACAACAGTGAGGGGACAGTGAACCCGGCTGTCAAAGACGAGGAATACAGTAAAAACAGGAAAATATATTCCCGCTACCAGAACATATGTACATTTATATACGTTATCCGGGGATGTTAAACCAAATAAAGAATAGAGTTTGGGGAGAGTAAATATGAGATCTCTCTGCTACAGCTGTAGCACACTCGTATAGAAAATCAGATTTAGTATGGCGCTAGCCAGCCTGAGGCAGGAGTTGGACTGACAGTCTGGGCTGCTTCTGATAGTTAGGAAACCTCACGCAGGTCGTCTTGTCTCGCTCTGAGACATTACACACTTCTAGCACCTAGTTAGCCACCCTTCACCAAGATGGTGCACGCATTATGACGAGCAATGACCAACCATGCCTAAACGCTAAGATTAAGATGACAGGCGGGTGAGTTATGTGTGATGTACCTCGAATACAAGTCAAATTGCACTCAGCGTACACCACATTGTGTGGTCAGTAGTCCACGATGACGAACTTCCTGTTTCCTGCTAATGTCGACTCAGTGTTTGAAACCTGTTTGTGGACTGTGTTTACTCAGACTGTAGAGGGCTAAGTGAAGGAAGATTTTTTTAAAATTATCCTATCCTTCCCGCTTGGATGACTACCGGGAATGCGTCAGGGCTGGTGTGGACCCAGGAGAAGAGTACAGGGTCAGGAGAACCCATATATCCCCCATTCATAACATGTCGATGAGAAGCACCAAATGTAGTGTGGCAGTGCTGCCTATCCCAGAGTCGTTATGTGCAGACCTAAAGGGTTAGAAGTGAGATATGGGATAGGAAAGACGATATTGGCAAGAGACCACCCAAAAATGTTATGTAAGCTCATCGGGAGAGAAGGCTTCCAGTGTTAATGATGAGCACTGAGTTCACCGAAGTTGAGATTGTTCAGTTGAAAGGAATTAATAAAGAGTTAATCACCAGCTGCTCTAAATGCTGTTCACACTACAAATGCTTCTATGAACGCTCCTGAGAGGGAGGTGCCTGTTCGTCGAATCTAACTGCACAAAAATAGGGAAGTTAACGTTTCTTCTATCTTCAGCCTTGTATATTGTGTATTCTGTACAAGAAAGGGTGACGAGGATCCCTCGTCACCCCTGAAACAATGTCCCAGACACTGCTGGTACTGGGACACTGTTGGTGTTAAGACACTGCCGGTGCTGAAACTATAGGATCTACATCAGATCCTATAGCTTTGGAAATTTGAGCATCTTAATAACAAGGAGCGACCATTCCAGTTTTCAACTGCATAAGACGAGAAAGGAAAGCAGTGTATACAGCAGACAAGCGAATTCCAGAGAAGTAGGCAAGCAATCCCTCTGCAAGGAGGTAGAAGGCTTATGAATCCGTCTTCATAGGATAAGATACAGCCAGGAGAGGTAAAAGATGAGTTGAAGAAATAGGTAAGTAGACTGGCTTTTTGCCATCTCAAACTGTCACTAAGGATGTACTCCATGTAGCTAACAGCTTGATTACCCTTATAAATAGATAATATATTGGATTGATAAGAGGTAAGTCTGAGAAGGCCCTGCCAACCTAGTGGGCCCATCTGATGAGGAGGCACCTGATTGCACTGTCTGGGAGAGTGATGAATGAAATCCACTGCTTTGGAGGTGGAATAAAAGATGGCAGTGGATGGTTGTGGAGAGACCTAGACTCACTGGCAAGACCTGAGAACTGACTACCTTTAAGTTAGTGCACTAAAAGTAGGGTCGAGAGCTAGTAAGTGCACATTGTATAAGTACCAGGGATAGGTTGCACCTGTCGCTGATTCAGCGATGAGAGAAACTCTGGATCAGCTCTTCATGTTTCTGCGCAGAAAAGGACGAAACACTAGCGCTATTATTTTACATTGTTTGCAATAGGAGGGTTTCGCTACAGTGTAATACTCTTAAGGTACTGTACAACACAATGATGCTGGGACACTGCTGGTGCTAGGACACTGCTGGTGCTGAGACACTGCTGGTAATGAGACATTGCTGGTGCTGTGACACTGCTCGTGCTGAGACACTGCTCGTGCTGAGACACTGCTGGTGCTGAGACACTGCTGGTGCTGAGACTGCTGGTGCTAAGACACTGCTGGTGCTGGGACACTGCTCGTGCTGAGACACTGCTGGTGATGAGACACTGCTGATGAGACACTGCTGGTGATGAGACACTGCTGATGAGACACTGCTGGTTATGAGACACTGCTGATGAGACACTGCTGGTGCTGTGACACTGCTGGTGCTGGGACATTGCTAGTGTTGAGACACTGCTGATGCTGTGACACTGCTGGTGCTGTGACACTGCTGGTGATGAGACACTGCTGATGAGACACTGCTACTGCTGGGACACTGCTGGTGTTGTGACACTGCTGGTGCTGGAGCACTGCTGGTGCTGGGACACTGCTGGTGATGAGACACTGCTGATGAGACACTGCTGGTGTTGAGACACTGCTGGTATTGAGACACTGCTGGTGCTGGGACACTGTCGGTGCTGTGACACTGCTGGTGCTGGGACACTGCTGGCACTGGGACACTGCTGATGCTGAGATCCTGCTGATGCTGGGACACTGCTGGTGCTGAGACACTGCTGGTGCTGTGACGCTACCGATGCTGTGACACTGCTGGTGCTGGGACCCTGCTGGTGCTGGGACACTGCTGGTGTTGAGACACTGCTGGTGCTGTGACACTGCTGGTGCTGGGACTTTGCTGGTGCTGAGACCTTGCTGGTGCTGGGACTTTGCTGGTGCTGAGACCTTGCTGGTGCTGGGACACTGCTGGTGATGAGACACTGCTGATGAGACACTGCTGGTGATGAGACACTGCTGATGAGACACTGCTGGTGATGAGACACTGCTGGCGCTGTGACACTGCTGGTGCTGGGACACTGCTGGTGCTGGGACACTGCTGGTGCTGTGACACTGCTGGTGCTGGGACATTGCTAGTGTTGAGACACTGCTGATGCTGTGACACTGCTGGTGCTGTGACACTGCTGGTGATGAGACACTGCTACTGCTGGGACACTGCTGGTGTTGTGACACTGCTGGTGCTGGAGCACTGCTGGTGCTGGGACACTGCTGGTGATGAGACACTGCTGGTGATGAGACACTGCTGATGAGACACTGCTGGTGTTGAGACACTGCTGGTGTTGAGACACTGCTGGTGCTGGGACACTGTTGGTGCTGTGACACTGCTGGTGCTGGGACACTGCTGGCACTGGGACACTGCTGATGCTGAGATCCTGCTGATGCTGGGACACTGCTGGTGCTGAGACACTGCTGGTGCTGTGACGCTGCCGATGCTGTGACACTGCTGGTGCTGGGACACTGCCGGTGCTGGGACGCTGCTGGTGCTGTGACGCTGCTGGTGCTGTGACACTGCCGGTACTAGGACACTGCTGGCACTGGGACACTGCTGGCACTGGGACACTGCTGGTGCTGGGACACTGCCGGTGCCGTGACACTGCCGGTGCCGTGACACTACCGGTGCTGGGATGCTGCTGGTGCTGGGATGCTGCTGGTGCTGGGACACTACTGGTGCTGAGACACTCCTGGTGCCGTGACAATGCCGGTGCTGGGACGCTGCTGGTGCTGGGACACTGCTGGTGCTGGGACACTGCTGGTGCTGGGACACTGCTGGGGCTGGGACACTGCTGGTGCTGGGACACTGCTGGTGCTGGGACACTGCCGGTGCTGAGACATAGAGAAAGATCGCAGTCAGCAGGATTCTAAATTGGACACCATATATATATATATATATATATATATATATATATATATATATATATATATATATATATGCTGACAGCATAAAAAAACATAAAACCTATAAAACCCGTGAGCAGTGAACATGTAGTAACGACCAAACCACCACAACATTAGTGGCATGTCAGTTATCACAATCATGTCTTCAGACATGTCTGTGATATGTATGCTTCCCAGCATACATAAAGGGAATTATCAATAGTTCCCTGGTACCTGGGATCGGTGCCTGACCAGCCGGGTTGTGGTTCTTACGTCGGTCTGCGTGTGGCCAACAGTAGAAGCCTGGTTGATCGGATCCTGATCCACCACGAGGCCTGGTCTCAGACCGGGCCGCGGGGGCGTTGATCCCCGAAACCTTCTCCAGGTATAGACGTGTTTGTGAAAACTGATTATATAAGTATCTGGCACTTGTTTTTAGGAATTCTTAATACACACAAACATACACAAACATACACACACATACATATATACACACACACACAGACACACAAACATACACAAAAATACACACACCAGTTTGGAACCCACACCTGGTCAAGCACGTCAATAAATTAGAGAAAGTGCAAATGTTTGCAACAAGGCTAGTTCCGGAGCTCAGGGGAATGTCCTACGAGGAAAGGTTGAGGGAAATCGGTCTGACGACACTGGAGGACAGGAGGGTCAGGGGAGACATGATAACGACATAAAAGATACTGCATGGATAGACAAAATGGACAGAGACAGGATGTTCCAGAGAGGGGACAGAGAAACAAGAGGTCACAACTGGAAGCTGAAGTCACAGGGATGTTAGGAAGTACTTCTTCAGTCACAGAGTTGTCAGGAATTGGAATAGCCGAGCAAGTGATGTAGCTTTAAGACGAGGTATGACAAAGCTCAGGAAGCATCTAGAGAGAGGATCTAGTAGTGAAGAGGCGGGGAAAGGAGCTGAGTCTCGACCCCTGCAACCACAATTAGGTGAGTACACACACACACACACACACACACGTGAAGCAGTATCGCTGAAAAGTGCTCCCAGTATTTAGCGTTCTAGTGGCTGTCCTAAGTTATTATTAGGGGTCATCGTACGTGAGTGAATCAATGAACATACCTACAAGAGTGTAATAGCTTTCAAGATTGCGAATAATGTGATAAGATCAAGAATTTTACAATTTAAATTTGAATGAATGTTGAGTGAGGGAGGGTAGCAGTCAGCTGATCAGGATGCTGGCTGCAGTGTTGACACAAAATATACAAACAGTTAATTGGGTTAACGGTGTGATCTGAAACATTAATAAATACAGATATTGGTGGGTTATAGCAGCAGTGTAGTGATAAGGTCATAAACGAGTGATTAAGTAAATACTGAAAGTAAGAAAAAATTAGTCAATCCCCAGCTGTTGGTGTTGTGAATGTAGTTAATATCATCAGATTTGTTATGACCAATACTGTACTAAAGAAAAAAGAATGAATATCAAGTCTTAAAAGAAAAAAAAAGAAAAACTTGAATGCATGATAAAGTTCCTGAAGGAGTAATTACAAAATTGAAGGAGTTGATAGCAGCCGACCAGCAGGAACCTCCATTGTTGTGCAGACGACATCACTTGCCTATTTGTGGTTATTTTTGGTTAGTGTCTAAAGTGTCAGTGTCTCGCCCTGCTGGTTGTATGTTATACCATCACTCTCTCCCTAACTTTAAGTGCCAGGAGATAGATAGTGGTAACCCTGATAATGTTTAGTAAATTATCTAAATATCTTCAGAAGAGTTGTGTAGCCTAGTGACCCCCCCACTGACAGCGACAAGCTAGTAAACAAGTACGTACATACAAACACACGTGTGCACCAGTAATTATTATTATAATAAACATTAGTATATATTAATAAAGAATTGAGTGAGAAAAAATAATCCTATAATCTTCAAGAAAGTAACGTAGCGTAGTGTGCGAAGATCTGGGCCGGGAGAGTACCGGTGAACCAAGAACAATAACAATAGTGTTAACGTGACCCCCCCCCCCCTCTTTTTCAAAGTACGGCAAGCTAGTAAACACACACACACAAAACACAAGTGTGCACAGTAAATATACCAGTGTATATTAATAAGGAATTGATTGTGAAAATTTTTTATAATCTTCAAAAGAGTAGCGTAGCCTAGTGTGCGCACGCACACACACATACACCCACATACACACCCACAAACCCACACATCCACCCCCCCCACACCCCCACACCCCCACACACCCACACACATCACACACACACACACACACACACACACACACACACACACACACACACACACACACACACACACACACACACACACACACACACACACTGACGACACTGGAGGACAGGAGGGTCAGGGGAGACATGATAACGACATAAAATACTGCGTGGAATAGACAAGGTGGACAAGGACGGGATGTTCCAGGGAGGGGACACAGAAACAAGAGGCCACAATTGGAAGTTGAAGACACAAATGAGTCAGAGAGATAGTAGGAAGTATTTCTTCAGTCATAGAGTTGTAAGGCAGTGGAATAGCCTAGAAAATGACGTAGTGGAGGCAGGAACCATACACAGTTTTAAGACGAGGTTTGATAAAGCTCATGGAGCGGGGAGAGAGAGGGCCTAGTAGCAACCGGTGAAGAGGCGGGGCCAGGAGCTAGGACTCGACCCCTGCAACCACAAATAGGTGAGTACACACACACACACACACACACACATCCTGGCAGGGCCAGGAGCTTGGACTCGACCCCTGCAACCTCAACTAGGTGAGAACTAGGTGAGTACACATACACACACATACACACACACACACACACACACACACACACACACACACACACACACACACACACACACACACACACACACACACACACACACACATACACACACACATACACGCACACACATACACACACACACATACACACACACACACACACACACACACACACACACACACACACACACACACACACACACACACACACACAAACCTAACATAACCAAACACATTAGCTCATAAATCCCCCCACCACACACACATTTTTACGGTAAGCTGAAGCAGCTAGAACATCCCAACAGGATAAAAACAAAATGGGCTCTCAAAAGGGAAGACGTAAAGGCAAAGGAACCGATGATGGCTGATCAGAAAAGGAAGAATGGGTAGAACGGTTCAAGAACAAAATGGAACAACAATGGGAGAAAAGGTTAAACGAGCTTTGCAATAACATGTTAGAGCAAATATCTGCAGAGAGCAAGAAGTGGGAACCACGAGCTGTAGTAGCTGAGGCAAAGATTGGAGAAAGAAATGGATGTGCTGAAGCAGGTTCTAAAGATGAGGTCCAAAAGGAGCAAGATGACTGAAATGGGAACATCAGGCAGCGAGGGGACTGAAGGAGGGGATGGATCTAAGCAGTCTTTTGCAGCAGTAATATCAGGCCATCATGGTGTCTGGGAGATGATTAGGGAAACAGCAAAGGAGATGCTTAAATCAGATCCAGAGATACAGAGGGAAAAGAAATGGGAAGAGGAGAGGGAGAGATCAATAATTATTCATGGGCTTCAGGAGGCTGAAGGGCAGACCTATGATGAAAGAAAGCATTGGGAGAAAACAGAGATTAAGAACATTGCAATAACAGGAGAGAGGGACATGTCTCAGGTGGAAAAATTTCACAGACTTGGGGGGGGGGGTATTCAAGGGAAAGAAATCGACCAATCATATTGACATTCAAGACAGATGTGGTACAGAACAGGATACTGCAACAGAAACCACTGTTAAAGGACTCTCCAGATTATCAAAAAGTGTTCCTCAATCGAGACAGAACATGAAAGGAAAGGGAACAACTGAAAGTGAGAGTAAGACAGAACCAGTGGAAGGAAAGAGACAGGACAGGCAACGACAGACAGGAAAACTCAGCCTTTGGGGGAACATGAAACACAAATGCTTACAGAAACCTCTCAATCCCTGTCACCACATATCAACCAAACACAGTAAACAGAAACGAACCTCACTCCATAGCCACCACCCCCCTAAGCACTAATTCCACAGTCACAGCAGCCTCCCATAATATTGTGCCCTACCTCCCACCCTCCCAGCCTGCACCTTCCTCTTCCATCTCCCAAAATACAGTAATGGAAGGGAAGCTAAAGGTATGGTACACCAATGCAGATGGAATAACAAATAAGAGTGAAGAGTGGCAAGAATGCATCATTGATGCATCACCTGACATTATAGCACTAACAGAGACAAAACTTACAGGGATGATAACAGATGCAATTTTTCCACCTGGATATCAGATTATGAGGAAAGACAAAGAGAACAGAGGAGGGGGAGGAGTAGCATTGCTCATAAAAAACCAGTGGAGTTTTGAGGAGATGGGAGGAATGGAAAGAAGGGAAACAGACGACTTCCTTGTAGGAACACTTCAGACTGGTGGTCCAAAGGTGATGATAGCAGTGATGTATAACCCACCACTTAACAGCAGGAGAACAAGAGAAGAGTATGATGTGCGCAATAGGGCAATGGTGGATACATTAGCTGAAGTGGCCAGGAGGGCTCATATGGGTAGGACAAAATTGCTTATAATGGGGGATTTTAATCATGGGGGACCAGAAACATGGAGGGCTAAGATGTTGGAGACTGTATTGGAGAACTTCATGCATCATCATGTTAGGGATACAACCAGAGAGAGAGGAGAGGATGTTGCAGCAATGCTGTATCTCATATTCACCTTGAATAGTTCAGACATAAGGGATATCACCCACGAAAGACTCCTTGGCGCTAGTGATCATGATGTCCTGAGTTTTGAATATCTTGAGTTAACAGTGGAGAATACAGTAGCACGAGAACAAAGAGAGAAACCAAACTTCAAAAAAGGGGACTACATAGGAATGAGAAGTCTCCTGCATGAAGTGCAGTGGGAAAGAGAACTAGATGGAAAGACAGTAAATGAAATGATGGAAATAGTAACCACTAAGTGCAGGGAGGCAGAGGAAAGGTTCATACCAAAGGGCAACAGAAAAAATGGTAAGACCAGAGTGAGCCCATGGTTTAATTGGAGGTGTAAAGAGGCCAAAGCCAAGTGTGCGAGAGCATGGAAAAGGTATAGAAGGCAAAGGACTCAAGAAAACAAGGAGATGAGCAGAAGAACCAGAAACGAATCTGCAAGGATAAGGAGAGAGGCCCAGAGGCAATACGAGAACGACATAGCATCAAAAGCCAAATCTGAACCAAATTTGTTATACAGTCACATTAGGAGAAAAACAACAGTCAAGGACCAGGTAATCAGGCTGAGGAAAGGAGGGGAGCTCACGAAGAGTGACCAAGAAGTATGTGATGAACTAAACAAAAGATTTAGAGAAATATTCACAGTAGAGTCAGGAATGCTTCCAGCAAACTGTGGAGGTAGGGTGCACCAGCAGGCGCTGGACACAATACACATAATCAAGGTAGAGGTGAAGAAACTGCTAGACGAACTCGATACCTCAAAGGCGGTGGGCCCAGATAACATATCTCCATGGATACTGAGAGAGGGAGCAGAGGAACTGTGTGTGCCACTAGCAGCAATCTTCAGTAAATCTATCGAAACAGGGCAGTTGCCTGAGGCGTGGAAGCTAGCACATGTAGTTCCAATTTTTAAGGGGACAGACAGGTAGCATTAAACTACAGACCAGTGTCACTGACTTGTATAGTATGTAAAGTCATGGAAAAGATTATCAGGAGAAAAGAAGTGGAACACATTGAAAAGATTGGGCTCATACATGACAGTCAGCACGGCTTCAGAGATGGGAAATCCTGTGTCACAAATTTACTTGAGTTCTACAATAAGGTAACAGAAGTAAGACAGGAGAGAGAGGGATGGGTAGATTGCATCTTCTTAGATTGCAAGAAGGCTTTTGACACAGTACCACACAAGAGACTGGTGCAAAAATTAGAGGAGCAGGCAGGAATAAAGGGGAAAGTACTGCAATGGATCAGGGAATACCTGACAGGAAGGAAACAACGTGTGTTGGTACGTGCTGAAGTGTCGGAGTGGGCGAATGTGTTGAGTGGGGTTCCACAAGGGTCAGTCCTAGGCCCGGTGCTGTTTCTTGTATACGTGAATGACATGGTGGAAGGAATAGATTCAGAAGTGTCACTGTTCGCTGATGATGTGAAACTGATGAGGGGAATACAAGTGGGAGAAGATCAGTTAAGATTACAAGGGGATCTGGACAAACTACAAGTATGGTCCGACAAATGGCTCCTGGAGTTTAACCCCAGTAAGTGTAAGGTCATGAAGATTGGGGAAGGACACAGAAGACCGCAGACGGAGTACAGATTAGGAAACCAACAGCTGCAAACGTCAGTTAAAGAAAAGGATCTTGGGTAAGTATCATAACGAACATGTCCCCTGAGGCACACATCAATCAAATAATTGCTGCAGCATATGGGAGATTGGCAAACCTGAGGTTGGCGTTTAGACATCTGAGTAAGGAGTCATTCACGACATTGTACACAGTGTACGTAAGGCCTATACTGGAATATGCAGCGCCAGTATGGAACCCTCACTTAGTCAAACACGTCAAGAAATTGGAGAAAGTGCAAAAAATTGCAACACGATTAGTCCCGGAACTGAGGGGTATGTCTTATGAGGAGAGGTTAAGGGAACTCAACCTGATGACACTAGAGGATAGGAGGGATAGAGGGGACATACCTGGAGGTTACCTGGAGGTTATTCCGGGGATCAACGCCCCCGCGGCCCGGTCCACGACCAGGCCTCCCGATGGATCAGGGCCTGATCAACTAGGCTGTTACTGCTGGCCGCACGCAGTCCGACGTACGAGCCACAGCCCGGCTGATCCGGCACCGACTTTAGGTATCTGTCCAGCTCTCTCTTGAAGGCAGCCAGGGGTTTATTGGCAATTCCCCTAATGCTTGATGGGAGGCTGTTGAACAGTTTTGGGCCGGGGACACTTATGGTGTTTTCTCTTAGTGTACCAATGGCGCCCCTACTTTTTATTGGCGGCATTTTGCATCGCCTGCCCAGTCTTTTACTTTCGTAGGGAGTGATTTCTGTGTGCAGATTTGGGACCATTCCTTCCAAGATTTTCCAAGTGTAGATTATGATATATCTCTCCCTCCTGCGTTCCAACGAGTACAAGTCAAGTGCTTCCAAGCGTTCCCAGTAGTTAAGGTGCTTGACAGAACTTATACGTGCAGTAAAGGATCTCTGTACACTCTCTAGATCTGCGATTTCACCTGCTTTGTATGGAGATGTTAATGTACAGCAGTATTCCAGCCTAGAGAGAACAAGTGATTTGAAAAGGATCATCATGGGCTTGGCATCTCTCGTTTTGAAAGTTCTCATTATCCATCCTATCATTTTCTTTGCACGTGCGATCGTGGCACTGTTGTGATCCTTGAAAGTGAGATCCTCAGACATTACTACTCCCAGGTCCCTTACATTATTTTTCCGCTCTATTGTATGGCCGGAGTCAGTAGTATACTCTGTTCTAGTTATTATCTCCTCCAGTTTTCCATAACGGAGTAGTTGGAATTTGTCCTCATTGAACATCATATTGTTTACCGTTGCCCACTGGAAAACTTTGTTTATATCTTCTTGGAGGTTAACCGCGTCCTCAGCAGATGACAGCCTCATGCAGATCCTAGTATCATCCGCAAAGGATGATACGGTGCTGTGGTGTATATCTCTGTCTATGTCTGATATGAGGATAAGGAATAAGATGGGGGCGAGTACTGTGCCTTGTGGAACAGAGCTCTTCACTATGGCAGCCTCCGATTTAACTCTGTTGACCACTACTCTTTGTGTTCGATTTGTTAGGAAGTTGAAGATCCATCTCCCCACTTTCCCAGTTATTCCTTTAGCACGTATTTTATGGGCTATTACGCCATGATCGCATTTGTCAAATGCTTTTGCAAAGTCTGTGTATATTACATCTGCATTCTGATTTTCTTCCAGTGCATCCAAGGCCATGTCATAGTGATCCAGTAGTTGTGAGAGGCAGGAGCGACCTGCCCTGAACCCATGTTGCCCTGGATTGTGCAGATTTTGGGAATCCAGGTGATTTGCAATCCTGCTTCTTAGCACTCTTTCAAAGATTTTTATGATGTGGGATGTCAGAGCTATTGGTCTATAGTTCTTAGCTAATGCTTTGCTGCCACCTTTATGGAGTGGGGCTATATCCGTTGTTTTAAGTGACTGTGGAATTTCACCCATGTCCAAGCTCCTCCTCCATAGTGTACTTAGGGCACGCGAGAGGGGTTTCTTGCAGTTCTTAATGAAAACAGAGTTCCACGAGTCTGGGCCCGGGGCTGAGTGCATAGGCATGTTGTCAATGGCTTTTTCGAAATCTATCGGAGTTAGGGTAATGTCGGAAATCTGGCATACATTTATGGAGTTTTGAGGCTCATTCATGAAGAAATCATTTGGGTCGTCGATCCTCAGACCGATTAGTGGTTCACTAAACACAGAGTCATACTGGGATTTCAATATTTCACTCATTTCCTTGTTGTCGTCTGTGTAAGTCCCATCCTGTCTGAGTAAGGGCCCGATACTAGATGTGGTATTTGCCTTGTTTTTGGCAAATGAAAAGAAATATTTTGAATTTCTTTCAATTTCACTAATAGCTTTAAGCTCCTCCTGCCTCTCCTGGTTCCTGTAAGAGTCATTTAGCTTAAGTTCGATAGTTTCCACTTCCCTGGTCAGCGCCTCCCTTCGTGTATCAGATATTCTAGCACTCCTGAGGAGCTCAGTGACTCTTCGTCGTCTTCTGTAGAGGGAGCGTCTTTTTCTCTCCAGTTTACTCCTGCTCTTCTTCTTTCTTAGGGGAATATGCCTAGAACATGCTTCGGCTACCAGGCAGTTGATCCTTTCAAGGCACTGGTTTGGGTCCATGTCATTTAAGACATCTTCCCAACATGTTTCGTTTAGGACATGGTTTACCTGGTCCCAGTTGATGTTCTGGGACCAGGTAACATGATAACAACGTATAAAATACTAAGAGGCATTGACAACGTGGACAAGGATCGAATGTTTCAGAGATGGGATACAGAAACACGGGGACACAATTGGAAACTGAAAACCCAGATGAGTCATAGGGATGTTAGGAAGTATTTCTTTAGTCTTAGAGTTGTCAGGAACTGGAATAATCTGGAGAGTGAAGTAGTGGAAGCAAGTTCCATAAATAGCTTTAAGAAGAGGTATGACAAGTATCATGGAGCAGGGAGAGAGTGAATTAGAATCGACCAGTGAAGAGGCGGGGCTAGGAGCTATGACTCGACCCGTGCAACCACATATAGGTGAGTACAGAGAGAGAGGACCTAGTAGCAATCAGTGAAAAGGCGGGGAGAGGAGCTATGACTCGACCCCTGCAACCACAAATAGGTAAGTAAACACACAGAGACACATACATATATATATATATATATATATATATATATATATATATATATATATATATATATATATATATATATATATATATATATATATATATCTATATATGCGTGTGTGTGTGTGTTGTGCTAAACAGGTAAAATTGGTTAAATACCAAGAGCTCATTTAAAATTTAGTCCTTTCTAAAATTTTGTCTTATACGTTTAAAGATGTATATTTGTTATTTGTGTTAATGTAAAAATTAATAATTTTGTACCAAAAGATTCTTAGAAAACTTACTTAACTTTATTTTAACAAGCGCAATTTAATTTAGCCTAATCCTACTAAATATATTTTAGATAGGTTTACAATACTTTAATAATAAAAAAAAACAATGAAATATATACTTTTTTCGTTAGGTACAGAATGATTATTTGCGAAATTATCGTATACAAAAAATTTCGCTTGCTTTATTCGGCAAGAAGAGCGTTGCTATTAAAGCTAAAATAGCAAGTTTTACTTACTCGGCACATTATATATATATATATATATATATATATATATATATATATATATATATATATATATATATATATATATATATTATACACACACCTCACGGTGTATATATACAGTGTAATAAAGACACATGTCTTGGTGTACATAAAGTTGTCAATGTAGTGTAGTGTACCTGGACAACCACCCTACACTGAGTGGAAGGTCCGCCACTCACTATTCATCAACTGTTTAGTGAAGTTCCGTATCTTACTTCCGAAGCTGGTGAGGAACCACTTTACTGAGAGTTCGTTCTCTCTCTCTCTCTCTCTCTCTCTCTCTCTCTCTCTCTCTCTCTCTCTCTCTCTCTCTCTCTCTCTCTCTCTCTCTCTCTCTCTCTCTCTCTCTCCGATTATTATTATTCTTTAAGCTAGAAACTATTTATAACTAACGTACTTATGAGGTTCGCAGTATGTCGGGTGAATTTGTGATTTGCTAAAGGACGTGCGGAGACAGTGTCCTTAGTTCCAAACTTACTGGCTTCGTGACTTACGAAATCGTAATTACATGATTGCAAACAAATCACGGAACGGGTGAGACTCGAACTATTGCCAGTGGGTTTTAGAACTCACGCGCCATAGGTTCAGACCCTCCTCCATACGCTCCCTGATTTATTTTCTAGGGAGTTCACTTTGTACCTGCAAGAAGAGTTTTAAATTTATTCTCGTTGTTGTTATTGGCTAAACAAAAAAAAATAAATTTATTGAACAATTTGTTGTAGATAAAATACATACAGTATGTTGTTACGTGCGCGCGCGCGTGTGTGTGTGTGTGTGTGTGTGTGTGTGTGTGTGTGTGTGTGTGTGTGTGTGTGTGTGTGTGTGTGTGTGTGGCTGGAAGACTCCAGTAAACAAGGTGTGTGTTATAGGGAGGCTTCAGTCGAGGTTTCGACACAGTCAGGTGGTTCCTCACTGGCTTTGCGTCTTTGTGATGGAACTTTACGGATGTGTTCACCACCAGTGTGTGTGGTGGACCTTCCACTCCAAGTTGGTCTTCATGTTTGTGGGTGGGGGGCCTCGTCGTGGGCCGGGCTGCGGGGGGCGTTGACCCCCGGAATACCCTCGAGGTAGACTCCAGGTAGGTAGGCCAGACTACTGTACCGTAACAAGGTTAAATACACGAAGACGTGACTATCTCTAAGTGTATATACACGAGGTGGTGCCCATTTCTGTGCATATACACCGGGAGGTGCCCATATCTGAGTACAAACAACAAAATGAGTGAATCTGTAAATATATACCTCTGGCTACATAGGTGTATACACGACGTGTGGTGTGTAATTTTATATATATATTTATATATATATATATATATATATATATATATATATATATATATATATATATATATATATATATATATTATACAGAAGGGTCTGTATCTATATATACACAGAGGTGTATAGCCCTGTCAATATACTCCGAAAGTTTGCTGTAATTCCTATTTAAGAGATGAAAATAATGGTAAGCAGTGGTGGTCAGGCGACCTACAGCCTTAATGACCCTCGTGTAGTCGACAGGCCGACAGGCATTAAACCAGACAAACCAGCCAACAGACGAGGTACGGTTTAATGCCACAACTGTTGAATAAAGTGTATACAGACTTTATACACGTCGGCGTACATAAACTACCCGCTTCAGGCTAGAGCTGCGTGACCCATACGGGTTTGGCGCTCACTTGCCAATATAATAAGCTCTTGGTTATGATGATAATACTACTAATAATTATCATAATCCAATATTATAATAATTCCTGGTGCTAATTACGGGTGAGACGTTCCACTCAGCTGAGCGTACAGCGCTGCACGACCCTCACGGGTTTAGCGGACTTGAGTCCTGGAGGTGGGAGGTTCAGTGCCTGCACTCTGAAAGAGGGAGTGAGCGGGGGAGTGGGTATATATTTGCAGCTTGAAGAGTCGTCCGAAGTGTCGTACCGACGCGCGTCTGGCAAGACAGTATACTCCACTAATTTTCATAAGTTTGAATCTGCTCACCATTAAGAACATCCATACCTATTCATGTGCCTACTACATACACAGAACAATACACACAAATATAAACCCTCCACTCAAACTTCTCCTCACCAACTTTAACAGGACACATGACCACAACACAAGACACAGATCTTTTTGATATACCTCGTGTCTATATCACACTGTGTAAAAACTTTATGCACATAAAGGGCCCCAAAATATGGAATTCATTACCAGAAGACATTAAAGTAACCCAGTCTGAAAATCAATTTAAGACTTCTCAAAAGCCACTTAATCACCCTAGACTAAATACTCAATACTTAGTACACACAGTTATGTACTCCCACATCATAACTTCAACAATCACTTTGAACCTTTTATCCATTGTTGACAGGAATATAACCGAATCATTGTTTTCACAAAAAAACATTTTTGAATATATGAATATATCTTTTGTCTTATATAATTTAGATTCGCTTATAATTAATAATCAACTGTACAACTATGATATAATTACTATCCTACTGTACAACTGTGATAAACTCCTTAGTGTTAAGTAGTCTAAGTCAATAATGTTAAGTTGGCCCCTAATGCCTAGGCATAATAGAGGCTTTCTTTGCATTGCAACCCACTATTGTAAATGCAAAAATCTCAATGTACTATTTGCAAAGACATAAAATAAATAAATAAACAGTGATGGAGTGAGTGATGGTGGAAATATTTCTTTTTCAGGTCACCCGACCTTGGTGGGAGACGGGCAGTGTATTATAGTGACGGTATTATTAGTGTTCTTCATGAGTGAGGCGCGGTGAACAAGTGTTAACAAGTACCTATAGCAAAGTGCTGATGACAGTGTTCGTAATTTCACTGCGTTCTTAACTGTCCGTAAACATTCAGAACTGTTCGTAACTGTCACAAAAGTGTCCATTAATATTCGTAACGAAAGTGTTCCATTACGAAATGTTCAGTGCAAGTTCTGGTAAATGTAATTCATAACAAGAGTCTATAACAAAAGTTCTCATAAAAGTGCTAGTGAGAAAAGTGCTCCTGAAAATATTCTCATAATAGTTAATGAAAGTGTTCATACTGAAGAATTCAAAAGTGTTCGTAACCAAAATGTTAATAATAAGAACGCACGTGAGTGTTCGTAAGTGTTCACAAGTGCTGAGGACAGCGCTTAATATCTTGGGTTTACTCTGACTCGCCTTTTTAAGTGAGTACCAGCACCACCTGGGGGTCCCAGCACCGCCTGGGGGGTCCCAGCACCACCTGGGGGTCCCAGCACCACCTGGGGGTCCCAGCACCACCTGGGGGTCCCAGCACCACCTGGGGGTCCCAGCACCGCCTGGGGGTCCCAGCACCGCCTGGGGGTCCCAGCACCACCTGGGGGTCCCAGCACCACCTGGGGGTCCCAGCACCACCTGGGGGTCCCAGCACCACCTGGGGGTCCCAGCACCACCTGGGGGGTCCCAGCACCACCTGGGGGGTCCCAGCACCACCTGGGGGTCCCAGCACCACCTGGGGGTCCCAGCATCACCTGGGGGTCCCAGCATCACCTGGGGGTCCCAGCATCACCTGGGGGTCCCAGCACCACCTGGGTACCAGCACCCAGCTATGCGAGTCGCCATCACTGTAAGGTGAGTTTCCTTCAGAAAAAAACAGTAAGAAGGTCGCCTTTAATTCCAATGTACCGCAAGAATTACATGAATAGAATAACAAAATAGATGTGTAATAAATCGGAAAGTTCGTAAATTATATGTTAAGGATACCAAAACTATGTTGGGGTGAAGGGTATAACCAGGGATACCTCCTGACTGTTGTTACTGGGGATGAGTCGTTGATGTGTAGACTGAAGCATATAAATGGAGGTGCCTCTTAAAGGTGAGGACTGAAGGGTGTAACTGGAGGTACCACCTGAAGGTCAGGGCTGAAGGGTGTAACTGGAGGTACCTCCTGAGGGTCAGGGCTGAAGGGTGTAACTGGAGGTACCTCCTGAAGGTCAGGGCTGAAGGGTGTAACTGGAGGTACCTCCTGAAGGTCAGGGCTGAAGGGTGTAACTGGAGGTACCTCCTGAAGGTCAGGGCTGAAGGGTGTAACTGGAGGTACCTCCTGAAGGTCAGGGCTGAAGGGTGTAACTGGAGGTACCTCCTGAAGGTCAGGGCTGAAGGGTGTAACTGGAGGTACCTCCTGAAGGTCAGGGCTGAAGGGTGTAACTGGAGGTACCTCCTGAAGGTCAGGGCTGAAGGGTGTAACTGGAGGTACCTCCTGAAGGTCAGGGCTGAAGGGTGTAACTGGAGGTACCTCCTGAAGGTCAGGGCTGAAGGGTGTAACTGGAGGTACCTCCTGAGGGTCAGGGCTGAAGGGTGTAACTGGAGGTACCTCCTGAGGGTCAGGGCTGAAGGGTGTAACTGGAGGTACCTCCTGAGGGTCAGGGCTGAAGGGTGTAACTGGAGGTACCTCCTGAAGGTCATGGCTGAAGGGTGTAACTGGAGGTACCTCCTGAGGGTCAGGGCTGAAGGGTGTAACTGGAGGTACCTCCTGAGGGTCAGGGCTGAAGGGTGTAACTGGAGGTACCTCCTGAAGGTCAGGGCTGAAGGGTGTAACTGGAGGTACCTCCTGAGGGTCAGGGCTGAAGGGTGTAACTGGAGGTACCTCCTGAGGGTCAGGGCTGAAGGGTGTAACTGGAGGTACCTCCTGAGGGTCAGGGCTGAAGGGTGTAACTGGAGGTACCTCCTGAAGGTCAGGGCTGAAGGGTGTAACTGGAGGTACCTCCTGAAGGTCAGGGCTGAAGGGTGTAACTGGAGGTACCTCCTGAAGGTCAGGGCTGAAGGGTGTAACTGGAGGTACCTCCTGAAGGTCAGGGCTGAAGGGTGTAACTGGAGGTACCTCCTGAAGGTCAGGGCTGAAGGGTGTAACTGGAGGTACCTCCTGAAGGTCAGGGCTGAAGGGTGTAACTGGAGGTACCTCTTAAAGGTCAGGGCTGAAGGGTGTAACTGGAGGTACCTCCTGAAGGTCAGGGCTGAAGGGTGTAACTGGAGGTACCTCCTGAGGGTCAGGGCTGAAGGGTGTAACTGGAGGTACCTCCTGAGGGTCAGGGCTGAACTGTGTAACTGGAGGTACCTCCTGAGGGTCAGGGCTGAACTGTGTAACTGGAGGTACCTCCTGAGGGTCAGGGCTGAAGGGTGTAACTGGAGGTACCTCCTGAGGGTCAGGGCTGAAGGGTGTAACTGGAGGTACCTCCTGAGGGTCAGGGCTGAAGGGTGTAACTGGAGGTACCTCCTGAGGGTCAGGGCTGAAGGGTGTAACTGGAGGTACCTCCTGAGGGTCAGGGCTGAAGGGTGTAACTGGAGGTACCTCCTGAGGGTCAGGGCTGAAGGGTGTAACTGGAGGTACCTCCTGAGGGTCAGGGCTGAAGGGTGTAACTGGAGGTACCTCCTGAGGGTCAGGGCTGAAGGGTGTAACTTGGGTTGAGACTCTTGTATTAATCAGCACTGGTGTTTAAATTGCAGGTAAGTGAGTTGACGGCTCATCGTGGGACAACTGGTACTCCATCAGTTAGGTAAGTTTACACCAGTTGTTACCTGTATTGTTTTCCAGACCATCAAAGAATACATGCAAGCACGTAGGGCGTATCCGAATATTCACAATCAGAATGAAAGAATAGTTTCCAATCCACGTATAACAGTACGATTCGTCTCTTCTGTCGTTAAGGAAGACGCATATTCACACGTCGGCAAGACATCATCAAAATCCCTGTCTGTCCTTCTCAATGGACATGAATATTGTTGATTTCATGTTCTTGCCTTGGCCATGGAGGACCTCATGTCTTAGCTATTGCTACTGAGCAGCTCTCGTTCCTGTTCGAGGTGATGTTCCCTTTGCTTCCTCTAAATCGGGTAGTACATATATATATATATATTGTATGTAATATGTCTGTACAAGATATGTTATCAATAAAATATAAAAAAACTAAAATACATAAAATCCCTTCCGTAAATTCAGACGGAAGCAGCCTCCATCCTGGTAACTAAGAATGTTAAATCCTTTCCAGGGTAACATCTATCCAAACTCGTGAACGAACCAGAAACTTGCACCGTTCTGAACCTTCTCCATTTTGTCTTCTGCTTATCAAACTTCGCTAAACACTGTTAAATTCATCTTGTGTTCTTAGTAAACTGATTTTATCCATAATCGAACGAAAATCATTAACACCAGATACTCCAGAAATTGTATCTTAATGTGACAGTTCCAAGCGACGATTAACGCAGCGTTACTCATCAATTTTAGTTCAGTCGTTCAGACATGTTATCAATTTTTTTTTTTATAATTAAATAATGCGGCAGTTTCGCAAAATCCTAATGTTCCAATGTTTATAACATTTCCTCAGTCCAAGCTAAAAGAAATAAAATATTTAATACTTTTTTTCGCATATTTCTTTTAGGGTTGGGAATTAAAATTACATGACCTTAGAGATTTGTAAATCTGGTTTTGTTTGATATAATAAGCAAAGTCCGGTCCTGGGTGTTCTCACAGCACAACACTACCGCAAACAACTGAACCCTCAGCCAAACAGTACATGACCCGTGTAGGAACCCAGCGAGCAAGTCCAGTCTTTTCTGATTATTCTGACGCATATATGAAGTACGTGTACTTTTGTACGTGGCATCAGAGATTCCAGCCTTGTTGATATTTCTAGCCTTCCCGTCTGGTGCTGGAGGTGTCTTGATGCCGGCGAGGGGCTCTTGGTCCAAGGAACGGGACTTAACCTCACCTTCCTTGGATATAACCTAAATGCCTTCCATTCCCCAGGCGATATATGGCCCCTACAGGTTTAGCACTCCTTAGTGAATAGATAAAAAAAATTAAATATATCGGACTTTTGCCCAAGCGTGTAGTTCATGGTCAAGCTGTGTGAGATTTTTTTTCTACATCCATTCAGTTCTTAGAGGCTTTAACTGTTTTCAGTACAGTAATGCTCAGTTATAAGGCACTCTGTGTGCACGGATTCCACCTATGAGGAAAAGTAATTGTGCCGAAGATTTTTTTTTCTGTGATGGGGCACACGTACTAACAAAAGACCTTATCCGATACACACTCATTGCTGGAGCAGTGACTGGTACAACCTTCTGTGAGGTATATAAAATCTACCTACTAGCTTTCAGCCCTACCTCTGCAATATACTTAAATGGCGCACTAATTTTTAGGTGCAGATTCTCGGCGATCTCACCGAGGAATCTAAATCTTTCCACAGCTATACACTGCCTCCGTTCATTCTACCTCTAAAGCAGTGCTTTCCATTCGTCACTTGTCCAGACAGTGCCTCGGGTGCCTGCTCCTCAGACGGGCCCACCACGATCCCTACACGATTCGGGAAGCTCTTCTCTTAGAGGCCATTTCTCATTGAGAGTCTGAGAGCAAGCTAGAGCTATCCTCGGTCTATTTACCTACCTCTTTAACTCGTCTGTAACCTGTCCTGGCAACAGCCTATCCTTTAACCACTAATTCATGGCCTGTATAAATCATACTTCGTTCTCAAGTTCCGACTTTTCACGTAGAGGGATTGCTTTCCCACTTCTCTGGGACTTTCATCCCTGCTATATGTACTGCTCTCCTTCCTCATCCTACGCATTGCTTTCCTCTTCATATGGACTCCTCTCAAAGCGCACTTGGAAACTGGAATACTCGTTCCATCTTATCAAGATAGGCAGATTTCCAGGTGTTGTTATCGGACGTAAATCTAACAGTATGAGGCGTTTGTGATCCTTTGTCCTTGTCACCCCTTGTTGTGAGGATATATAGTTTACAAGACTGACAGGGAAGACAGAAGGGCGTAATGGCTCCACCATGCTTTTTAAGTTACATTTAACTTTAAACAAATAACCTGCACATAAGAGAAAGAAGCTTATGACGACGTTTCAGTCCGACTTGGTCCATTAACTAGCTCAAGTCGGACCGAAACTGTGTTTTAAGTTTCTCTTCTATGTGAGTTTTTCTTTTTAGATTTGTCGTGCTAGCACGTCGAAGAAAAACTCAGTGAATAGCATTTCAAGGTGCCTGGTGCAAAATAATCATTATTTCTTTAATTTGGACGAACCGTCTCTGACAATTAGCGATCATAATGCTGAGCATCATCATAGGAGGCATTACTCAAGCAATATCGCCAGCCGAACTTACCTGTGGTTGCCAGGACCTTTCATCCTCGACCAGTTACAGGTAATGCAGGTGCTTTGGTTACCTGGCCAAATATAGCAGATCAATTGCAGAATGCCCAGTTTGCTGTACAGCTGATCAAAATCTATCCTGCGGTTATCCCCCTTCTTGCCTTAACTGTGGAGAAACTCTGCATATTCTCACCATTGTCCAGTTTTCTCATGTAAGAGCAAAATCCGGTGTCTGAAAAAAATGACCTGTCCAACATTATGGTGGTGACTGTTATGTCTCCCTGGAAGGTTTCCACGGATCTCCTGCTCCTTTACCCGTCGTTCACTAGACCATGTTGTGCCCTTCCCGCAGTCACCCGTGTCCAAACTTTATTAAGGCTTCACCTCTGACATTCCTACTATTTCGTTTTCACTACTTCCTGTTCCATTCCACGTTTCTCCACCTTCACACCTTTCCACAACTGGACTTTTAACTCTTTCTACTAAACCGTAAAAACTGAAGACCACCAGTCAGCCAAAACTTTCTATGAACCTGTTGCTCCATAATGCTTAAGTCTCCCAGCAGGTGTACCTTACCTCTTGACTCCTGCATCTGTGGTAGGTGTGGAAATACATTCACCCCCCCCCCACATACAACCAGTATCCCCGTCCCTCTGTCCCCACCTGGATTCCTTTATCCCAGGAGACCACCATTTATTCTTCGTCTTCTCATCTTGGCATCTTTCTGTATCAACTTTCAGCTCTATCTACCTCTTCTACGTCTTTCATTGCACCCATCGATTGTAATCCCAGACCTGGAGGTGGTCTTCTGACTGTGCTAGCACTGTGCTTTTGAAACAAGCTGCATGAAACCCCCTGATGCTGCAATACAACTACAGACTGATTCCTAGCTTTTAAATAAGTGTGTGTGTGTGTGTGTGTGTGTGTGTGTGTGTGTGTGTGTGTGTGTGTGTGTGTGTGTGTGTGTGTGTGTGTGTGTGTGTGTGTCCGTCCGTCCGTCCGTCCGTCCGTCCGTCCCCGTCGTGCTGTACAAATGACGAAACTCATTGGTTGTCTTACGTGCTCACTGTTACTGCATCATACTTTTGCCTCCTTTAGAATGGACTGACGATACATGGTTTGCTCCTCTCCACTTCCATGTGCAACACTTCACTTACCTTCTGAACACACACACACACACACACACGGCTTGAGAGCTGGTGTTACCCTGAGTGCTGTCTCGAGTGCAGGTTCTGTGTGGAGTGCAGGATCTATGGGAGTGCTGGTGTTTTTATTTTTTTAATGTTAAAAACTTAGCTCCAGGAAGCTATCGGAGGTTCCGGCTCTGAGCAGGTCATTATTTGACTTAAGATTGATATTTTGTCACCGACGCGGCTAGTTGACAGTGCATCCCATATCCATCCTGTCTACGGTGGCAAAAGAACATATCCATCCTGTCTACGGTGGCATAAGAACATATCCATCCTGTCTACGGTGGCAAAAGAACATATCCATCCTGTCTACGGTGGCATAAGAACATATCCATCCTGTCTACAGTAACACAAGAATATATCCATCCTCCGGAGGGTGGCGCAAAAGTATACGGATAAACAAAAGGCCTATGAACTAGGCCCCAAAAGGGTTAAAAGGAATACATCTGGATTTATTTATATCTACATTTTTTATCTGTTACAAGCAAATTTAGGACATTTGCTTAATATGTCTGGTATCTTATTCTCATTAATAAGATATTTTGACATATCTCATAGCATTATACTGTTTATATTTCTCAAGTGGACAATAAAGTACTTATTGGTCTATAGTGACCATAGGACTGACCACACTTTTATTTTGATCTTGTGTGTGTCTGCCTAACTGCTAGAAGTACATGTAAGCAAACTTAAGACTGACCACTACAACATCAGTCATCAGTTGCTCCTTAAATTTAAACTCTTATATTGTGCCCTGACAAATAAAACGCCTTCGCTAGTGATGGTTAGATCGGTCTGTAAGCATGTGTGCTGATAACCCGTGGTGATGACTCTGCAGGTCTTTGATGCTGCTGGCCTTGTGAACGCTCTCAGTACATCCCCCTCATGTATGGGTAATGTATGGTGGAATCACACATTACTCTTACACGAGTGTGAGAGAGTAGAGAGTTGATAAGCTAACCAAGGGAAGTACCCCGAGGAAAGTGTAGCATATAGTTTTGGTGTCTGTGTGTACAATTTGGGATGGTATAAACCTTGGTAATAAATACCGACAAGTTGGTTTAGAAAGACACGTAAGCAAACACTGACATATTTATTAGAAAACGTTTCGGTCCTGGGACCTTGATCACTTCTCTAATAAATATGTCAGTGTTTGCTTACGTTTCTTTCTAAACCAACAATTTGGGATAATACTATGAGAGACTTAAATAATGAAAATGAATGTTATGAGAATGCAGTTAGAAGCCTTAGTAGATCTATCGTTCACTATGATAACCTGAACGTAGATAAGAGCGTTCATAGAAGAGCTTGTAATGTGAGCAAACTGACTGATATAGCAGCAGCCAGGCTTAGGCTTAGTTACAAGTACTTTGCCAGTTTGGCAGTCACGCAAATGATAATCAACCCAAATGCAAAGTATGTAGCCAACCCTATGGTCACTATCTTTAAGACTGTGCTTAACTGTCCACTCATTAAGGAATATAGTGTAATAAATACGATATACCAAGATATCTTGTTAAAGAAAATAAGATACCAGACTCATTAAGCAAATGTTTTAAATTTGTTAGCGACAGATAAGTCAACTGTAGACGTACTTCCAGATGCACTTCTCTTAAGCTTTTTTTTAAGCCTAGTTCCTAGGCCTTTGGTGTATCCATATGGTCTTAAGCTACTGTCCGTATTATGGATACACGATGGACTATAAAGTAGCCGCTTTGGCGACAGAAGGTAATCCCAAACACACGTCTAATCCCCCCCCCCTTCTCTCTCGCTCTCGCTCTCTCTCTCTCTCTCTCTCTCTCTCTCTCTCTCTCTCTCTCTCTCTCTCTCTCTCTCTCTCTCTCTCTCTCTCTCTCTCTCTCTCTCTCTCTCTCTCTTTCTCTTTCTCTTTCTCTTTCTCTCTTTCATACATTCCCACACTCGCATCAATATACTCACGTTCCCTGTCACCCACACTCACGCTTCCACACACACTTCTCCACACACTCGCGCACTCACGATCCTCCTCCACTCCCCCTCCCCCCACACACTCTCCCACCCACACTCCACTAACAGAGTTACTGCTGTTCTTGTTACTGCTGCTCTTGTTACTGCTGTTCATGTTACTGCTGTTCTTGTTACTGCTGCTCTTGTTACTGCTGCTCTTGTTACTGCTGTTCATGTTACTGCTGCTCTTGTTACTGCTGCTCTTGCTACTGTTGCTCTTGCTACTGTTGCTCTTGTTACTGCTGTTCTTGCTACTGCTGTTCTTGTTACTGCTGCTTTTGTTACTGTTGTTGTTGCTACTGCTGCTCTTGCTACTGTTGCTCTTGTTACTGCTGCTCTTGTTACTGCTGCTCTTGTTACTGCTGCTCTTGTTACTGCTGCTCTTGTTACTGCTGCTCTTGTTACTGCTGCTCTTGTTACTGCTGCTCTTGTTACTGCTGCTCTTGTTACTGCTGCTCTTGTTACTGCTGCTCTTGTTACTGCTGCTCTTGTTACTGCTGTTATTGTTACTGCTGCTCTTGTTACTGCTGTTATTGTTACTGCTGCTCTTGTTACTGCTGCTCTTGTTACTGCTGTTCTTGTTACTGCTGCTCTTGTTACTGCTGCTCTTGAAGTGGGTATTTCTTGGGAAGACATTGACGTCACTGCCATCAACAGCACTCCCACAGGCGTCAGCTGGCTGACGTTGCTGTGGCTGTGACAAGGGGCGAAACACACTGAAAAACTCGCAGATGCATAGCTACGAGAAATCCAACCCTTTACCTTGAGGGAAACCTCGCTATGACGAACAGTCACATTTTTATCCCTTCCTGTGTCGGGCGGCAGAGGAGCCGCACATGTGTGCAGTGGGCGTGGGTTCTGGGAAACCCGAGGGGTTGGCTGGGTGTGGGCGTGGGTGCTGGGAAGTGACATATAGCTGGGGCGGTGTGGGCGGGCACCCCTTCCTTCCCTCTCGGGGTCTCCTCCTCTGGGCCTAGGCTCTCATAGGCCTTCCAGTAGGCGCTTACATAAGCGTCGTCCCTTGGAATGCTTTTTGTGTGAAAGTAATTTGGATACCTGGCACTGTGGAGTGGTCAGTGGGCGGTTGTGAGCCCCGCTGGAACACACACCTTCCTGGAATGCACAACTGCAGCGCTGAGAGAGCGGCCGGATGCCCTCACTGTGAGAGGGTCGGCCGGATGCCCTCACTGTGAGAGGGTCGGCCGGATACCCCCCTCACTGTGAGAGGGTCGGCCGGATACCCCCTCACTGTGAGAGGGTCGGCCGGATACCCCCCTCACTGTGAGAGGGGTGGCCGGATACCCCCCTCACTGTGAGAGGGGTGGCCGGATACCCCCTCACTGTGAGAGGGGTGGCCGGATACCCCCCTCACTGTAAGAGGGGTGGCTGGATATCCCCCTCACTGTGAGAGGGGTGGCCGGATACCCCCTTCACCGTGAGAGGGGCGGCCGGATACCCCTCACCGTGAGAGGGGCGGCCGGATGCCCCTCACCGTGAGAGGGGCGGCCGGATACCCCTCACCGTGAGAGGGGCGGCCGGATACCCCTCACCGTGAGAGGGGCGGCCGGATACCCCTCACCGTGAGAGGGGCGGCCGGATACCCCTCACCGTGAGAGGGGTGGCCGGATACCCTCACTGGCCTACTCCCGTCACTGTCTAGGCTACCTTGACCTTTTATATAAGTATTGTAGACTCAACATGCAGGATTAACTTGGATAACCAAATATAACTGAGTAAACATAAATGTGGCTACTTTCGTTACTTTATATACGTGTTTGTTTATTTACACAGAATATAGAGGGTGGTAGAAGAAAATATTCAAACGCTTCGGGGAGAACCTTGAGTTTTTTCTAACGAAAGTTTATTTTTTCTCTGAGGATGAGGGTCCTCGAGTCCCCATATTATATATATATATATATATATATATATATATATATATATATATATATATATATATATATATATATATATACATATACACACATTATATATACATATACACACATTATATATAATATTAGGTAAAACTGGTCAATTAGCAAGAACTCTTTTAAAATTAAGTCCTTTCTAAAATTTCTCTTATAT
>NC_091324.1:3734974-3799974 GCF_038502225.1 Cherax quadricarinatus
GGCTGTCACCTCCCACAACCCTGACTGTCACCTCCCACAACCCTGGCTGTCACCCCCACAACCCTGGCTGTCACCTCCCACAACTCTGGCTGTCACCTCCCACAACCCTGGCTGTCACCTCCCACAACCCTGGCTGTCACCTCCCACAACCCTGACTGTCACCTCCCACAACCCTGGCTGTCACCCCCACAACCCTGGCTGTCACCTCCCACAACCCTGGCTGTCACCTCCCACAACCCTGGCTGTCACCTCCCACAACCCTGGCTGTCACCTCCCACAACCCTGACTGTCACCTCCCACAACCCTGGCTGTCACCCCCACAACCCTGGCTGTCACCTCCCACAACCCTGGCTGTCACCTCCCACAACCCTGGCTGTCACCTCCCACAACCCTGGCTGTCACCTCCCACAACCCTGGCTGTCACCTCCCACAACCCTGGCTGTCACCTCCCACAACCCTGGCTGTCACCCCCACAACCCTGGCTGTCACCTCCCACAACCCTGGCTGTCACCTCCCACAACCCTGGCTGTCACCCCCACAACCCTGGCTGTCACCTCCCACAACCCTGGCTGTCACCTCCCACAACCCCGGTTGTCACCTCCCACAACCCCGGTTGTCACCCCCACAACCCTGGCTGTCACCCCCACAACCCTGGTTGTCACCCCCACAACCCCGGTTGTTACCTCCCACAACCCTGGCTGTCTTCATAGACAGTACTGGACAGTGTCATCCTGTCAGTGAGCATACCATCTGACTCCTTACGTAAAGAAGCCTTCAGGAATCTAATTTCATATTTTTTAAAGGGGTGGACCGGTAAGCCTGCGGAAGGCCTCGGTCAGATGATCAGAAGCTCCAACGGCGGGTCATCATCTAAGACCCGCGTCAGGAAACATTTGTCCTGTTTCCTGAGGAACCTGACCTAAGCTAAGTAATGGACAGTCATCCTGTGAGTCTACCTGGAGGGTATTCCTAGGATCACCGCCCCCGCGCCCCGGTTCACGACCAGGCCTCCGGGTGGATCAGGGCCACACGTAGTCCAACGTACGAACCACAGCCTGGCTGATCCGGCACCAACTTTAAGTATCTGTCCAGTTCCCTGTTGAAGACAGCCCCTAATGCATGGTGGGACGCTGTTGAACAGTCTTGGGCCCCGGACACTTATTGTGTTTTCTCTGCGTACAAATGGCGCCCCCTACTGTTCACTGGGGGTATGTTGCATCGCCTGCCCAGTCTTTTACTTTCCTAGGGAGTGATTTCTGTGTGAAGATTCGGGACCATTCCTTCTAGGATTTTCCAAGTGTAGATAATAATAATAATAATAATAATAATATATCTTTATTTACTTCAAGTACATGTACAAGGTATACAGGCTTAGCTGATATCAATGACATATAGAGAGCCCCTTGTTATGCTGAGCATTTCGGGCAAATTAGGTCAGTGTCCCAGGATGCGACCCACACCAGTCGACTAACACCCAGGTACCCATTTACTGATTGGTGACCATAGACAACAGGTGTAGAGAAACACGCCCAATGTTTCTACCCTGTCTGGGAATCGAACCCAGATCCTCGCCGTGTGAAGCGAGAGCTTTAGCCACCAGGCCTGCGTTCAAGTGAGTACAAGTCAAGTGCTTCCAGGCGTTCCCTTCCCAGTAGTTGAGGTGTTTGACAGAACTTACACGTGCAGTAAAGGTTCTCTGTACATTCTCTAGATCTGCAATTTCACCTGCCTTGAATGGAGATGTTAATGTACAGCAATATTCCAGCCTAGAGAGAACAGGTGATTTAAAAAAGGATCATCATTGGCTTGGCATCTCTTGTTTTGAACGTTCTCATTATCCATCCATCCTATCAATTTTTTTGCAGTTGTGATCGTGGCACTGTTGTGATCCTTGAAAGTCCGATCCTCAGACATTACCACTCCCAGGTACTTCACATTATTTTTCCGTTCTATTGTATGATCAGAGTTTGTAGTATACTCAGTTCTAATTATTATCTCCTCCAGTTTTCCATAACGGAGTAGTTGGAATCTGTCTTCACTGAACATCATATTGTTTTCCGTTGCCCACTTGAAAACTTGGTTTATATCTTCTTGGAAGTTAACCGTGTCCTCAATAGGATGACAGTGCTGTGGATCACTTCTCTCTGATATGAAGATAAGGAACAGGATGGGGGCGAGTACTGTGCCTTGTGGAACAGAGCTTTTCACTATGGCAGCTTCCGATTTAACGCTGTTTACCACTACTTTGTGGTAAACAGGAAGTTGAAGATCCATCTCCCGACTTTGCCAGTTATTCCTTTAGCAGGTATTTTGTGCGCTATTACATCATGGTCGCATTTTTCAAAGGCTTTTGCAAAGTCTGTGTATATTATATCTGCATTCTGTTTTTTCTTCCAGTGCATCCAAGACTATATTATAATGATCCAGTAGTTGCGAGAGGCAGGAGCGACCTGCTGTGAACCCGTTGCCCTGGATTGTGCAGTTTTTGGGAAGCCAAGTAGTTTGCAATCATGCCTCTAGTACTCTTTCAAAGATTTTTTATGTGGGACGTCAGAGCTATTGGTCTATAATTCTTAACTAATGCTTTGCTGCCACCTTTATGGAGTGAGGCTATATCCGTTGTTTTTAGTAACTGGAATTTCACCCATTTCTAAGCTCCTTCTCCATAGTATACTTAGGACACGCAAAAGGGGTTTCTTGCAGTTCTTAATGAACACACAGTTTTCAGCCTGGGGCTGAGTGCACGGGTATGTTGTCAATGGCTTTCTCAAAGTCTATTGGAATTAGGGTAATGTCAGAAATCTGGCATACATTGATAAAGATTTTAGGCTCATTCATGAAAAAATCATTTGGATTGTCGATCTTCAGGCTGATAAGTGGCTCGCTAAACACAGAGTCGTATTGGATTTTCAGCATGTCACTCATTTCTTTGTTGTCATTTTGTCTGAGCGAGGGTTCGATACTAGATGTAGTATTTGCCTTGTGTTTTGCATATGAAAAGAAATATTTCGAATTTCTTTCAATTTCACCATTCTCTTTTAGCTCCTCCTGTCTCTCCTGGATCCTGTATGAATCCTTTAACTAAAGTTCGATACTTTCCACTTCCTTGGTCAGCGCTTCCTTCCGTGTATTGGATAATCTAGCGTTCTTGAGGAGCTCTGTGATTCTTCGTCGTCTTCTGTAGAGGGAGCGTCTTTCTCCAGTTTACTTCTCTTCTTTCTTAGGTGAATATGCCTTGAATGTACTTCAGCTGCCAGAAAATTGATCCTTTCAAGGCACTGGTTAAGATCCATGTTATTTAGGAGTTCTTCCCAACATGTTTCATTTAAGACATGGTTCACCTGGTCTCAGTTTATGTTCTTGTTGTTGAAGTTGTATTTAGTGAAGACACCTTCACAGCTACGTGCATTTTGCTGATCAGGATCCCTGTGCATGTAAGTCTGAATTTCGATTAGATTATGATCAGAATTAGTTGTTTTTGATATGTTTCTTATTAGGTCCTCATTATTTGTGAAGATAAGGTCAAGTGTGTTTTCCAGTCTTGTTGGCTCCACTGTCTGCTAACTTAGGGCGTTTGTCGCAGAGATTTGGTAGCTCATGTGTGTGTGACCTTTCATCTCCGTTGCCTCCAGGGATTGTTTCTGCTATAACATTGTTACATTCTTCCATTTTGTATGCCTTTGGTTGAAATTACCAAGCAGTAAGATGTTTGAGGATGGAGTCAGTACTAGACAGCTTCATCCTTTGAGTCAACATACTACAGTAAAGACAGTACTAGACAGTGTCATCCTGTAAGTGAACATACCATCATAAAGACAGTACCAGTCAATGTCACCCTCGTAAGTGAACACCAGGTCAAATGGCTATATTTCCTTCAGTTATATCAGTGTCAACCTTCAGGTCTGACAAGCCCTGTTTATCGAAAATGCTTCTACAGTGGGCCAAGAGTTTTCTTAGTGATTAGCAGTATTAATTCTACATTCCCGTACATGTTAATATCGACGATACAGTGCCAGAGTGCGTTAATACACTTTTAAGTATTGAATATAGTGTCTGAGTATGTGTTAATACATTTGTAAATCTCAAAGACAGTGTCTGAGAGTGCGTTAATCGTCCGCCTCTCCACGCACTCTACCTTCCCTCCCTGGAATTGCTTCACCAACCTGCTACACCTGTGTACAGGCAGTCCCAACGAAGCATGGCTACCACCGTCTCTACTCTCCTCTTACCACATTTCTTGTCACACATTTCTTTACTGCAATCCTCTTGTAATGCTGCACACACACTCTTGCCTGACCCACCTCCAGTATGGAGCTCCTCCTGTAGTTTTGTAATTAATATTTTCCCTCGTAATCCGTTGCAATGTTTCTCCTGATTTGTAGTCTGGCTTCTCGCTCTCCTTTTTCTGCTAATTCATCAGTTAACTCTCTCTCTCTCTCTCTCTCTCTCTCTCTCTCTCTCTCTCTCTCTCTCTCTCTCTCTCTCTCTCTCTCTCTCTCTCTCTCTCTTATATGAACCTGACACTGCATAAATATAAATTTTTTAACGTTATACTGTAGACATACAACATTTTCACATGACATTGCTGACATAAAAACTCGTTAGGAATTTCCCATTTCATGGATCACATAAAATTGGTCTCCTTCTCCAAGGAGACAGTTAACTAAAGTCAAGCAGATATTTGATCCATCCTCAGTACGCTAATCGAGCTTTCTTAAACCACTAGTACTTAACTTAGTTCAGTTTACCTTATCTAGGTAAAGATAACCAAATACGACTGAGATGATGATAATCGCTCCTGAGCGCCTGTAGGTATTTCTAGATTGCACGCACGCACGCACGCACGCACGCACGCACGCACGCACGCAGCACCTTTACGATCCAGTGATCCATCACTGACTCGTCGAGTGTTGACGATCCAATGCTCCTTCACTTACTAAGTGGTCAACACTTACATCAGTGCTGACAGCTGGCTACGCTCGTCCCATCACTTACAAAGGGTAAGAACCCTGACACTAGATCAAACATGAACACCCCCTTTCCCCCTTCCCCCGCCATCAACCCATACCCCTTCCCTCCTCCATTCCCTCTCCCCTCCCCTTGCAAATATCTAAACACATTCACTCTCTATCACCACTTTGATCTCCAGTCTTTCATTACCTTTGTTTTTTTTTTTTACCTTCATCGCCTTTCTCTTTCCTTCTATTGCATACTCTCCCAAACTCGTCCACCAACCTTTAAAATTTCTCTTCATAATCTCCCAAAAGCACATTGTCATCAGCAAATAGCGTCTGTGACAACTCCCACTCTCTGTTAGATTCTTTAAGTTTTAATCCCACACCTCTTGCCAACACCCGAGCATTCACTTCTCTTACAACCTCGTCTATAAATATATTGAATAACTGTGATGACATCATGAAACCCTAAGGCCTACTTTTACTGGAAAATACTCTCCCTCTCTCCTACATACCCTAACTTGAGCCTCATTCGTAAAAACTCTTTACTGCTTTCAATAACATACCATCTGTTCCATACACTTGCAGCATCTGCCACATTGTTCCCCTATCCACCCTATCATAAGGTTTGTATCATTCCATAAATGTAACGAAAACTCTTTACCCTTATCTAAATACTGTTCATTTACATGCTGCACTGTAAACACTTAGTCTACACACCCCCTACCATTCCTAAATACTCCTTGTTCATCTGCGATCCTGTTCTTAGTCTTACCTTTAATTTTTTCAATAAAAACTCAACTATACACCTTACCAGGTATACCCAACAGGCTTATTCCCCAATAATTCTTTGTTCCCTTTGCCTTTAAAGGAACTATGCACGCTCTCTGCCAACTCCTAGGTATCTTCCCCTCTTCCATACACTAATTAAATATACTAGCTACTCCAAAACTATATCCCCACCTGCTTCTAACATTTCTATCTTGACCCCATCAATCCCAGCTGCTTTACCCCCTTTCATATTACCCCCAGCCTCACGCACCTTCTCCACACTCGCATCTGTCTCTTCCTCGCTCCTGAAAGATGTTATACCTCCTTGGCCAGTGTAAGAAATCACAGTTTCCCTATCTTCATCAACATTTAAGTTCCCCAAAATTCCTCCACCTTTCCGATACTTCCAACTCTCCATTTAATAACTTTCCTCTTCTATTTTTAACTGTCGAATCCATTCGTACCCTAAGCTTTCTCAACTTATTAATCTCATTCCAAAAATTTTTCTCATTCTCAACAAAATTTGTTGACAGTAACTCACCCACTCTCATTTGCTCTCTTTTTACATTCCCTTACAGATATCTTTACCTCTCCTTTTCTCTCCATATACTCCTCCATTCTTACCACTTCTTTGTAAAAAACCTCTCATACGCACCCACATTATTTTTAAATCTACATTCTAGCGCATTATTTTTAAATCTACCCCATACCTCTTCAACCTCGTTGCCTATACTCTACCTTCTTTAGTTTATAAACTTTCATCTCTCTCTGACTTGCTGATGCCATTCTTCTTGTACCCCATCTACCGTTTACTCTCACTGTAGCTACAACTATAAAATAATCTGATATATCTATTGCCTCACTATAAACGCACACATCCAGAAGTCTACCCATAAACATTTTATTTACCAAAGCATAGCCCAACACACTATTGTCATTACGTCTAATATATTTATCCTCTTTTTTCTTAAAATATGTATTATCTATTACCTCCTTTCTATATAAAGTTCAATCAAAGCCCCCCCCCATATTCATATACCATTGGCACCCCAAACTTAACTACCACGCCCTCTACAAGAGTTTCTCCCACTTTAGCATTCATGTCCTCTACCACAATTCTTCTCGCCTGTTCCCACAAACACTCATTTAACATCTCCCAAAATCTCTCTACATTCCTCTCTGTTCCAGGTGCATAAACACTTAGTATAACCCATTTTCCGCATCCGACCCTTATTTTAATCTGCATAATCCTGCAATATACACATTTATATACCCTCGTCTACTATAACTGATCCTTCAGCATTATTGCTACACCTTCCTTAGCTCTAACTCTCTGATACACCTGACCTAATCCCAATTATTTCTCCCCACTGAAACTCTCCTAACCCCTTCAGCTCTGTTTCACTTAGAGCCACGACATCCAGTTTCTTTTCATAACATTGACAATCATCTCTCTATCACCTGCACTACTTCCATGCACATTGAAACATCCCAAATTTATAAAGTTTTTCTACTTTCGTTTAGTAATTTATACAAGAGAAGATATTACTAGCCTATTGCTCCCGGCATCTTAGTAGCCTTTTAGCAACACGCATGGCTTACGGAGGAAAGATTCTTCTCCACTTCCCCACGGACATGAAAGTAAAACAAATAAGAAATAGAACTGTTAAGAAAAGCAGAAGAAAATTCAGATGAGTATGTACACATGTACGAGCACACGCATGTGCAGTGTGACCTAAGTGTAAGTAGAAGCAGCAATATGTACCTGTTAACAATGTTGCGTGCTGAAGACAAGCTCGACGTTGCTCTCCACTGCGGCTCCCAGAAGATGATTTCTTTCCATGAATTTCACGTCTTGTTGCTCCTCCCGTTGAACACTTCCTGTTCTTTACAGGTTGCCTTTTTTTTAATGAAAGTGGGAGGGGGAGGGCACTTGATCTGAGGAATTGAAGCTAACTTCCGTTTCCTTGGATCAAATATAATTAAATCACATTCCGTAGGCATCTGTAGGACCTTTCTTTTGTCACTGAAAGATATTTACTGTTTACATATGTACAACACGAGGTTGTGACCCCCGCACGAGGTTGTGGCCCCCACACGAGGTTGTGGCCCCCACACGAGGTTGTGACCCCCACACGAGGTTGTGACCCCCACACGAGGTTGTGACCCCCACACGAGGTTGTGGCCCCCACACGAGGTTGTGACCCCCACACAAGGTTGTGGCCCCACACGAGGTTGTGGCCCACACTAGGTTGACCCCACACGAGGTTGTGACCCCCCACACGAGGTTGTGGCCCCCACACGAGATTGTGACCCCCACACGAGATTGTGACCCCCACACGAGGTTGTGGCCCCCACACGATATTGTGACCCCCACACGATGTTGTGACCCCCACACGAGATTGTGGCCCCCACACGAGGTTGTGACCCCCCACACGAGGTTGTGACCCCCCACACGAGGTTGTGACCCCCCACACGAGGTTGTGGCCCCCACACGAGGTTGTGGCCCCCACACGAGGTTGTGGCCCCCCACACGAGTTTGTGACCCCCACACGAGGTTGTGGCCCCCACACGAGATTGTGACCCCCACACGAGGTTGTGGCCCCCACACGAGATTGTGACCCCCACACGAGGTTGTGACCCCCACACGAGATTGTGACCCCCACACGAGGTTGACACCCCCACACGAGATTGTGACCCCCACACGAGGTTGTGACCCCCCACACTAGATTGTGACCCCCCCACACGAGGTTGTGACCCCCACACGAGATTGTGGCCCCCACACGAGGTTGTGACCCCCACACGAGATTGTGTCCCCCACACGAGGTTGTGGCCCCCACACGAGATTGTGACCCCCACACGAGGTTGTGGCCCCACACGATATTGTGACCCCCACACGAGGTTGTGACCCCCACACGAGATTGTGGCCCCCACACGAGGTTGTGGCCCCCACACGAGGTTGTGGCCCCCACACGAGGTTGTGGCCCCCACACGAGGTTGTGGCCCCCACACGAGATTGTGACCCCCACACGAGGTTGTGACCCCCACACGAGGTTGTGACCCCCACAGGAGGTTGTGACCCCCACAGGAGGTTGTGACCCCCACAGGAGGTTGTGGCCCCCACAGGAGGTTGTGGCCCCCACAGGAGGTTGTGGCCCCCACAGGAGGTTGTGACCCCCACAGGAGGTTGTGACCCCCACAGGAGGTTGTGGCCCCACACGAGGTTGTGGCCCCACACGAGGTTGTGGCCCCACACGAGGTTGTGGCCCACACGAGGTGGTGACCCCACACGAGGTTGTGGCCCACACTAGGTTGACCCCACATGAGGTTGTGACCCCACACGAGGTTGTGGCCCCACACGAGGTTCTCTAACTTGTTGTGTTATCATCTCTAGTGCTTCTAGTAAACACTAGCTCTGGTACTGTTGTTGTCTTCTAGTAAACACTAGCTCTGGTACTGCTGTTGCCTTCTAGTAAACACTAGCTCTGGTACTGCTGCTGTCTTCTAGTAAACACTAGCTCTGGTACTGTTGTTGTCTTCTAGTAAACACTAGCTCTGGTACTGCTGTTGCCTTCTAGTAAACACTAGCTCTGGTACTGTTGTTGTCTTCTAGTAAACACTAGCTCTGGTACTGCTGCTGTCTTCTAGTAAACACTAGCTCTGGTACTGCTGTTGTCTTCTAGTAAACACTAGCTCTGGTACTGTTGTCTTCTAGTAAACACTAGCTCTGGTACTGCTGCTGTCTTCTAGTAAACACTAGCTCTGGTACTGTTGTTGTCTTCTAGTAAACACTAGCTCTGGTACTGCTGTTGCCTTCTAGTAAACACTAGCTCTGGTACTGCTGTTGCCTTCTAGTAAACACTAGCTCTGGTACTGCTGTTGCCTTCTAGTAAACACTAGCTCTGGTACTGTTGTTGTCTTCTAGTAAACACTAGCTCTGGTACTGCTGCTGTCTTCTAGTAAACACTAGCTCTGGTACTGCTGTTGTCTTCTAGTAAACACTAGCTCTGGTACTGCTGTTGTCTTCTAGTAAACACTAGCTCTGGTACTGCTGTTGTCTTCTAGTAAACACTAGCTCTGGTACTGCTGTTGTCTTCTAGTAAACACTAGCTCTGGTACTGCTGTTGTCTTCTAGTAAACACTAGCTCTGGTACTGCTGTTGTCTTCTAGTAAACACTAGCTCTGGTACTGCTGTTGTCTTCTAGTAAACACTAGCTCTGGTACTGTTGTCTTCTAGTAAACACTAGCTCTGGTACTGTTGTTGTCTTCTAGTAAACACTAGCTCTGGTACTGTTGTTGTCTTCTAGTAAACACTAGCTCTGGTACTGTTGTTGTCTTCTAGTAAACACTAGCTCTGGTACTGCTGTTGTCTTCTAGTAAACACTAGCTCTGGTACTGCTGTTGTCTTCTAGTAAACACTAGCTCTGGTACTGCTGTTGTCTTCTAGTAAACACTAGCTCTGGTACTGTTGTCTTCTAGTAAACACTAGCTCTGGTACTGTTGTTGTCTTCTAGTAAACACTAGCTCTGGTACTGTTGTTGTCTTCTAGTAAACACTAGCTCTGGTACTGTTGTTGTCTTCTAGTAAACACTAGCTCTGGTACTGTTGTTGTCTTCTAGTAAACACTAGCTCTGGTACTGTTGTTGTCTTCTAGTAAACACTAGCTCTGGTACTGTTGTTGTCTTCTAGTAAACACTAGCTCTGGTACTGTTGTTGTCTTCTAGTAAACACTAGCTCTGGTACTGTTGTTGTCTTCTAGTAAACACTAGCTCTGGTACTGTTGTTGTCTTCTAGTAAACACTAGCTCTGGTACTGTTGTTGTCTTCTAGTAAACACTAGCTCTGGTACTGTTGTTGTCTTCTAGTAAACACTAGCTCTGGTACTGTTGTTGTCTTCTAGTAAACACTAGCTCTGGTACTGTTGTTGTCTTCTAGTAAACACTAGCTCTGGTACTGTTGTTGTCTTCTAGTAAACACTAGCTCTGGTACTGTTGTTGTCTTCTAGTAAACACTAGCTCTGGTACTGCTGCTGTCTTCTAGTAAACACTAGCTCTGGTACTGCTGTTGTCTTCTAGTAAACACTAGCTCTGGTACTGCTGTTGTCTTCTAGTAAACACTAGCTCTGGTACTGCTGTTGTCTTCTAGTAAACACTAGCTCTGGTACTGCTGTTGTCTTCTAGTAAACACTAGCTCTGGTACTGCTGTTGTCTTCTAGTAAACACTAGCTCTGGTACTGCTGTTGTCTTCTAGTAAACACTAGCTCTGGTACTGCTGTTGTCTTCTAGTAAACACTAGCTCTGGTACTGTTGTCTTCTAGTAAACACTAGCTCTGGTACTGTTGTTGTCTTCTAGTAAACACTAGCTCTGGTACTGTTGTTGTCTTCTAGTAAACACTAGCTCTGGTACTGTTGTTGTCTTCTAGTAAACACTAGCTCTGGTACTGTTGTTGTCTTCTAGTAAACACTAGCTCTGGTACTGTTGTTGTCTTCTAGTAAACACTAGCTCTGGTACTGTTGTTGTCTTCTAGTAAACACTAGCTCTGGTACTGTTGTTGTCTTCTCACACCAGATATTACTGTCTCTGTATTTCTTTTTATTCTTCAAGGTTGTCTTCGTAATCTTTATCTTCGATTCTTTTTAACAATTCGTCCTTGAGTTTTGTTATATTGCTTATTCTTCTATATCGTATTCTCTGTACTCACCTATATATGTTGCAGGGGTCGAGACTCAGCTCCTGGGGCCACCTCTTTGCTAGTCACTGCTGGGTTCGCTCCCTCCTGTCTTTGAGAACCCTATCGTACCTCTGTTTAAAGCTATGTATAGATCCTGCCTCTAATAAGTTATTGACTAGGTAGTTCCACTTTCTGACCACTCTAAAGCTGAAGAAATACTTCCTAACGTCCTTGGGATGTTGTGTGTGTACGCGCGTGCGCATCAGCATCGTTCAGTCCTGGGTCACTGGGCTTCGTAATAAGCACAGCTGCGAGAGATTCCTCAGTGGTCATTACAGCATCATTACACAAAGCGCTGTTAACTCATGCGTCCCCCGTCACGTAGGAAGAATTCAGTGTGCAGGTTCCAGGCTCAACTTTCCGGGTACAGTGTACCGCAGGTCCAAGGACCGTGACAGGAAACAACGGACAACATGCAGCTCAATGTTAGTGTTGGCTACCAATCAAGTGGGCCGCGTGTTTGATTCCCAGGCGGAGCTAAATGTGTGGGTAAATGTCCTTACACCTACTATTCACCTAGCTGTAAATAGGTACCTGGGTGCTAGTTGACTGTGGTGAGTGGTAGTATATCTTAAATACAGCCTGCCTTTGCCATGTTTAAGTTTTGGTTTGTAAGGAAATGAAGGCATCACCGACCTGTTGGAGTCTGCGAAAAGATTTAACAACATTAGAATGGATGGACCAGCATGTTAGCTCCGTCAGATACACGACACTCCAGAGGCCTGGAGTTTTCTTACAGTGGTTCCAGACCGAGAGTACATTTCCACAGTCCGCGTTGATTATACAGTTGTACAGTCCTCTCTGGAGTTATGATTTAGAAATTATTGCGTAGTACGAGTTGTAACTGTTACATAAGAACATAAGAACATAAGAAAGGAGGAACACTGCAGCAGGCCTGTTGGCCCATACTAGGCAGGTCCTTTACAATTCATCCCACTAACAAACATTTGACCTACCCAATTTTCAATGCTACCCAAGAAATAAGCTCTGATGTGCAAGTCCCACTCAAATCCAACCCAAATCTACAACAAATTAAACAGACAAGACACACACACACACACACACACACACACACTATACGTAACACATGATCTACCTCTAAGTCATCCCACAGAACTCCGGCTGATATTAATCTGTAAATTAAATGCATTCAGAGGCAATCATAAATTCCGATATCTTAATATTTCATTAGACTAAAATCAAGTCTAATGAAAATCTCGAGGAAAGAGAAGAAAAGCATCTTTACAACGTCTTGTTAAGCCTACCTCTCACATAATAATTCACCCGATAAGAACAGCTGGTAATAAGTGGTTAAACAGTAGGAGGCGAAGGAAACTGCCTGGGGGACTCTGTGCCCACACCAATACTTCATTATCACTGTCTTTTGAATTTTACACTTCATCAGGTGTGTCTATGGAGAGAGAGATTGAGAGAGAGATTGAGAGAGAGATTGAGAGAGAGATTGAGAGAGAGATTGAGAGAGAGATTGAGAGAGAGATTGAGAGAGAGATTGAGAGAGAGATTGAGAGAGAGATTGAGAGAGAGATTGAGAGAGATATTGAGAGATTGAGAGAGAGATTGAGAGAGAGATTGAGAGAGAGAGAGATTGAGAGAGAGAGAGATTGAGAGAGAGAGAGATTGAGAGAGAGAGAGATTGAGAGAGAGAGAGATTGAGAGAGAGAGAGATTGAGAGAGAGAGAGATTGAGAGAGATTGAAATTGAGTCACTGTACCACAAGGATAGTGGGCGCCACAGGATTGACCAGATGCCTGCAAGTTGTTACAAGTGAGTATTGGGCAACAATGCTGGTGGCAGGCTGCGGCCAGGTCCTCTGTGATGAGGCAACAACGCCGACATTCCAGTTGCCTGTGTGGCTTTACCACCTGAACACTTGGACATGCCAGGGGCCTCACTGGACATTCCACTAATTTCCTTTATATGGACGTTACTGCAGCGGAGACAAACATGCGAACTAGCTGTTCCAACAGTTCCAGCAGCACAGATTAAGGAAATCGTTGTATACCTCACCGTCTGTGTTGATAACGTGAGTGTGAGGCGTCCATAACGATGACCTCCTGGTTGTGTGTGTGTGTGTGTGTGTGTGTGTGTGTGTGTGTGTGTGTGTGTGTGTGTGTGTGAGAGAGAGAGATCAACCCGACAGAGAGTAATCCCAATGTGATAGTAACTCCAACTCCGCTTGAAAGAAACCTTCGAAGCTCTCATAGCTACTGAACCCTTGTATCTTCATCGCCCTTCGAAACTCTCCCAGCTCAGATTGACACACTTCGTTACCTCCTGTGTGACCTACTGTCTCGGTGAACGGGCTAGTAACATACTGCTGGCACTCCTGGCAGATAGCTCCTCCAAACTACTCTACCACAAGAATTATTACGAAATCCTAATAGGAAAATAGTGGATCTCTTGTTTCATGGTGGAAGTCGATAGTGAGGTAGAAGCCGCTCTCTCACTCATTCTTTCCTCCTTTTCCTCCCGTTCCTCCTCTCTCAGCTGGTGTTCGCCTATGGGTGGTCTTCGTCTAGTTTATGGGGCCATTCGCGGAGCACATATGCTCGTGACTCGCTGCTTTCTAAGACCCTTTCTTTTACTCATATTACCTTGCCAGATGGCAGTCCCTCTCCTTTTCGTTGTCCGTATTTATATTGTTCGTATTTGCGGTAAGATGTCTGAACCAATATTTACGGTATGAACAATGAAAGCAAGACATTATCAAGGAGAGCCTAGCCACCTCCCAGCAGAGGACCTCGATCCTTTACGTCCCATAATCCTGGTAATCCTGCTTGACGTCCAAATGGGATCACATATCTCTGAGAGAATGGCAGACAGCTTGTGTGGGACATGTATATCTACTCGGGCTGATACCTACGTCTCCTTTAGTGTTATTCACTAGGAAGTAGAGTAGAGCAGAGACGCAGTCAAGCTCACAGAGTACACAGACTTGGAACATCAGTATCACTGTCACAGTAGGTTCGGAGAACCTTCAGACTTAAAGAACTGAGTTACTTAGAGCTTTTGGGTAAAAAACGCAAAAAAAATTTCTAAAGAATTGAATTTCAATTTGAGCAGCTCAAGGTCCAAGGACTGTCATCTTCCTATTGCGGCGCCTCAGCCAGGCGATCCATAGGATAAATGCTTGCTGCTTGTGTTAACCTGTCATCTCGGGGGTGCCAAGTGGAAGCCTCGGTTTACTGCAGCCTAAGACCCCGCTCATCCTCATTACTCTCACTGGAATCTTTTTTTTTAAGTAACCCTGCTATATTTCACTAAATAAAACGAAATATAAAATATAACTGGCGATGCTGGAGAGAACATTGATATACGTATAAGGGGAACTAACAAGAACATCTAGAATAAGAACCTCCTAGTCTTTTCTCCGCGGCACTTCGTAAGAACCTGTAAAATTACCTTGAGTAATTACTGGCCTCTTGACGGACGACATACGTCCTTGAGAACAGCCAGGGTTTTAATAAATGGTTCAGAAAACCGATAAGTTAATATCAGCCTCTAAGGTTACCTAGAGAATCTTTTTCTTCTGCAAGCTTGTGGTCTTGTACAAACAAGTACGCAGGAGCACAAGATCATAGCTTCCTAGGCAAACAAAGTTGATATTGTTTGCTCAGCAGAAAACAAAAACAGTAATACGAGGCAACAGTGTGATGACGTATTACATCCATAAGAAGCTGGCTAAGCTATTAATGTCGATGAATGAGACGCTTGTGCAACGTTTCGCCACCCAGTGGCTTCTTCAGTCCAATGCAGAAAAGGTGGAAGATGAGTTTGAGGTAATCAGTCCCTGAGCCTGGTTCAATCAGTCTTGACAAGAGTGTCGAAACTGACTGATAATCTTTCTCCCCATTGGACTGAAGAATCCACTGGCTGGCGAAACGTTACCAGAATAAAGACCAAATGTTGCACAAGTGAGTTAATTATCAACCTGTCGGTTTTCTAAACTGTTTACTCACACACTCTAATGTCGACGACGCATTAATTATAAGCGATATAAGCGAGTGTATTATTCCTAATTGTTCTAAATTACTTAACACACGAAAGTAAAATGATTAATTCAATAATGTCCTCAGAATGTATGACACAACAAATAAATACTTAGTCAAAACTTTTGCTCTCAGTCGATTATATCTGGGCTGTCTGGAAATGTATAAAATATATTATCCAAATTTTGGGGACCTAGGTCAGTAAGATAAGCTCTTCTCCAGACTGAGGGACTGACCACCTCAAAACTTTAAGGGTGATGGACTGATTACATCGTCTTCAAGTATCTTCTGCTTCTATCAACTTTTCTGTACTAGACTGAAGAAGCCTACTGTGTAGGCGAAACGTTTCATAATAAAGATACTGTACCTAACCGTTGCATATGTGTCTTACCTAACAAGATAAGCATCAGTCAAACCGTTCTCCATCCCGCTATCAACAGACTCTTGGATGCTGTTGCCACTCGGCTGCGACATCGGCAAAAACTCCTCTGGGACTTTGTAGATATTGAGTGTATGTAGAAATATTCAGGTGTAGTATTCTCACACCTAGGATGTGAGGTCCCTCCTCCATCGTCACTTGGAGACGAATCTTTGTTGTCTGAGGATCGAGCGCACACATTCAACCCGTAACCACCTATTGGCACGTGCCGCTGACCGCGGATCATATTTTGACAGGTTGCTCACGGCTTCGACCTTTCCACGTTAGTAGTGATATTTATAATTACCGAGGTGCCTGTACAGTGTATGGTGATGCCACAGTGTATGTATGGTGATGCCACAGAGCGTGTATGGTTATGCCACAGTGCATGTATGGTGATGCCACAGTGCATGTATGGTGATGCCACAGTGCATGTATGGTGATGCCACAGTGCATGTATGGTGATGCCACAGTGCATGTATGGTGATGCCACAGTGCATGTATGGTGATGCCACAGTGCATGTATGGTGATGCCACAGTGCATGTATGGTGATGCCACAGTGCATGTATGGTGATGCCACAGTGCATGTATGGTGATGCCACAGTGCATGTATATTGGTGGCACAAGTTACAAAAAGATCCAAAAGGCTACAAAACAGTGGCATTGAATACCGCTGCAGCTTCTTCCCAAGAGGATCAAACAATCCACATAGGCTCTTACGCAAATTGCGAGCTCAGAAGTTCTGAGAAAAAAATGTGCGTGTGTGTAAAGCTTACGCTGGTCTGAGTAAGCATGGGTGAGTGCGAGTGCACAGTACCCAACTCCCGCTCTTACAGGTTCCGGCTCAAGCCCAGCTAGTCTCCACTTATTTCTGCTCGCGTGTAAGAGCTTGATGACACATGTGCCAGCGCAGTGTACTGTGCAATACTCCCTCAGTGCTCTGTTATTCACAGCTCCGTGTCATTTCAGCGTGTATTTAAGGGGTGCTCCTGGGAAAAGGGGTGCACGGGAGTACCAGGAAATTTGAGGCAACACGTAAAAAGGTGCAGTTTGGGACCCAGCGTGCTCACCGCTACCCTTGAGTGAGTAGAATGATTTTTGATGAAAAGCACAGGAACTCTCTACATAATTGAAAAGCAGATAGAACAAAGCCAAATAAGCGGGGGGTAATCCATGGTCAGGGTCCAGGAGATGAAGCTCAACCCCTCAAGGTGGGTACATGCAGGGGAGCCCAGGCAAACACAAACACTGAGGTGCATTAGTCTGCACTCACACAAAATGACTGTTTACCTGGGGTCGGGGGTAGGAGTGGAAGCAGATGGAAGTTGAATACAGAGAAGATAGTAATCAAGTAGAGTGAACTAGGGAACCGACATTATAAATGCTAAATCCGTCCACAGTTTTAAAAGCGTCTGGATTCCGGGTTTCCTTGTTCCATCAATTGTGATTATTATTATTATGGCTGTTTTTGTTTTTTGTTTTTGTCCGAAAAGAATTATTGTCTCATATTTTCAAGATTTTACTGACTCCCCAAACTTCACGAAATACAACTCCCAGTATCGTATTTCGTTCTACTTTCTACTCTAACAGTGGTTTCAAATCTCTCATATTTGTTGTGCTGGCGAGGTCAGTGTGCTGGCGAGGTCAGTGTGCTGGCGAGGTCAGTGTGCTGGCGAGGTCAGTGTGCTGGCGAGGTCAGTGTGCTGGCGAGGTCAGTGTGCTGGCGAGGTCAGTGTGCTGGCGAGGACAGTGTGCTGGCGAGGACAGTGTGCTGGCGAGGTCAGTGTGCTGGCGAGGTCAGTGTGCTGGCGAGGTCAGTGTGCTGGCGAGGACAGTGTGCTGGCGAGGTCAGCGTGCTGGCGAGGACAGTGAAGCAAAGAGACGTCTCAGAACAAGCTCTTGACAGAGCAACATTCCGCTCTGTGCAGAGCTTTATCAATAACACATTACAGCTCTACACAGAGTGAAACAGAGTTACAATAAAAACTTTGCAATGTTTCAGCATCTTTCACTAGACATTCCTGAAGGAAAACTTTAAATTGGTGACCTAAATATTTGTTCATTCCAATGTTTTCGTTGGTAACTCGAAAATGCCTGATCCAATAGGCTTCAAATTTTCAAGGCAGATGTACAGTAACCAGGACAATGGTCATGCATCTGTTGGCATGTGCAGCTGCTCTCTGGTTAATTTTATCCAAGTCCTTCCTGGATTTGGTTTCCATGTGATAACTTGAGATAGCCTCCTCCGAGCAGTGTCAGATTGTTAACACTTGTATTCTACTTAAAATGGGACTGGGAATATTACTGTAGTGTGTAGGTGCCAGCTGGATGAATCTTATTGTAGCCAGCTGGCCCAGTGGCTAGCGCCTCGGTCTGGAGTTTTACGCCTCTGACCGCGGGTTCAAGCCCCACCCGTGGTATGGTTTTCCAGTTTTATTTTTAATATGGTCATGTATATCTCTTAATAATTTCAGTCTTTAAAGTCTGATGCAACGGAATGATACTCAAGTTGACAATTTGAAAATACAAATGAATTAATTTCCCAAAATAGTGAATAAACTTTGAATTATTTGTCTTCAAATAATAACTGGGGAATGGCTTCACTGATTGGCTTCAAACTTTTAGTGATGGTGTGCTTTGCTCAAGGGAAGGATTGGCACTGGTTTTGGGCTGAGAGTTTGTTTTATTAAATAACTTGATTTCGATGCAGGAACTGAAGAACGACTTTTCTGGTTGGCTTCAAACCCTAAATGCTGGTGTATCTTAACACATTTTTTGAACTGCTTTTTCAGAAACTGAGAAACGAAAAATATTTTATTCCATGTGATAGTGTGTGAATGCTTCATCAGATCGGCTTTAAACCTTCAGTGCTGATATATCTTAGAGGAAGTTTGGTTTGAACCTCTGCATCATTTTATTTAACATCGCCAGTATTCTATTTTCTGATGAAAAAAACCTTTCGCACCCACAACATGCCAGTGTTGTGGGTGCCAGTGTTGTGGGTGCCAGTGTTGTGGGTGCCGGTGTTGTGTGTGCCGGTGTTGTGGGTGCCGGTGTTGTGTGTGCCGGTGTTGTGTGTGCCGGTGTTGTGGGTGCCGGTGTTGTGGGTGCCGGTGTTGTGGGTGCCGGTGTTGTGGATGCCAGTTGTGGGTGCCGGTGTTGTGGGTGCCAGTTGTGGGTGCCGATGCTGTGGGTGCCAGTGTTGTGGGTGCCAGTGGTGCGGGTGCCAGTGGTGCCTAGCACCACCTTCCCCAGGGTCTCCAGCTAGTTATGAAAATGCACTGAGAAAGCTGTCCTCTGTGTATGGGTGGTATGCAAATTAAAGGTCATTTTTTTTTCTCGTAGAAACGTAAAGAATTTGAAAGAGAATATAAACAAGAGAAGGAAACTGAGAACTTTCGATAACTCAGGTTTTATTGGGGTTCAAGTTAGGTGAGTTCAAATGATATTTTCGTACAGTTTTATGTCAGTCGACACATAAGCTCGGCTACATTCTCCTTTTATTCCTCGATGGATTTCGCTTATAATTTGTGAACACCTTATCCGACCGGCTTCAAACTCTCAGTGGTGGGGAACTATAACTGGAAGAGCCAAACAGACCTATTAGCATATTCAGTTACCCAAATTTTGGTTTTCATGTGATAAATTGACCAAACCTCTTTCGATTGGCTTCACTTTCACCATCGAGTTTGTATTGTGTACGTGTTAATTTTCCCGGTTTATAAAGTCGAAAAACTGGATTGCATGTGATAATTTGTGAATACCTCATCCGATCGTCTTCAAACCTTCAACACCGACAACTTGTAAATGCAAATTTGAGTAATATTGAATATCTTATTTAGTGGAAGTTTTGAGATGTTTTGGGTTGTGTGGGTGTCAGTTTGCTGTTGTTACAATGAAGAGGTTGGGATATTGGTGTCCTTGCAGTAACTGATGATTGACTTCGGATTCTCAGTGTTTGTATTCAACCTCATTAGAAACTCGTGTCATATTATCTATTCCTTTTGCAAGCATTGCGAGCTTATGGGATATGGGGGATACCTTTCTCGGATCGTGAAGCACTCGAAATGCATAGTTTAGTTGTTACTTTATCTCCTAGTGCTCCACGGGAAAGATATCGTTAATAACATGTCAAGAATCAAGAACGACCTACAGACTTCCATACCTTTCGTTACAAAAGAAAAAAATTACTCTTATGTCTGTGGCATTTTTTTCCTCACTTCTATTTAGAGTTTTTTATTAAGTTTCGTGAGATCCGGCATCTCTATTCATTTTAATACTTCGTGTATTTTCCCTATCTCTAGCACTCCTGGAATTGTATTTACTACCACATTTCCAGCATATCTTCTTATTCCAGGCGTTCATGTACTTCTTGTTCCAACAGTGCCATTGTTCCAGTAATCGTTCGTAATCTTCAAATTCCAGAGATTGCAGTTCCAGGTTCGGCCCAGTAATCTACGAGTGTGTTTCCAGAGACAATGGTTCCAAGTGTCACATTGTTTTAATGTTAGTGTCTTATTATTCCACTGGTTCCTACAATCTGATTATTTCAGTGAATTTGTTGTTTTTGTGAGCTCGTTGATGCAATAGCTCCACCACAATTTCATCAATGGTCCTATTGTTCTCAGAGTGCCAGAGGAGGTAGCAGTATTGTTCTCATAGTGCCAGGGGAGGCAACAGTCCCTAGTCATCAACAGCTCCAGTCACCCCCTCCATCTTACTGTTAACCACATTTCTTCCGTGGTTTTTATGTACTGATTGTTGATGGGTTTCCAGTAGCCCCCAGTGTTACAGTATCCCCCAGTGTTACCGTAGCCCCCAGCGTTACAGTGGTATAGGAGACCTAGTCGTTAGTTTCAGGTGCTCAGTAATTCCCATGTTCTACTGAATATTCAGTTTGCCGTGGCAAAAAAGAATCGGTGTTACCTCCGTGCTTACAGTGTGGTTGCGGTGACGTCGTGTTTGCAGGGAACGGGGTCTTTCTCCGTGACTAATTACGCATATGTAAATTTGTTCTTTATGGGATGAGTAAAATGAGACGGGATAAGCCGATCTTATAGGCCTAAATCCCTTAGGCCCATAACCCTCCCGCACGCCCCCTGTGCATGTGTCCTGCTCTCACTCTGAACCACCCACTCATCCCCTGCCTTCCCTTCTGACTCGGTTTTACCTTCTTCCTTTTCTTCCTCTCGTTTCTTCTTCCACTATCCACTTCGATTACTCAATGTCATTATCAACTATCTGTGAGTAAATTATGTACCATCAGCCAAGATTACTATACTCCGCAAAAGAAAATTGAAAGTAAATTCTTAGCATATAAACTAAAACCTATTCACTTCTCGGTGTATACACACGGTATATACACTGGAAGATACACCTCTCAGTATGTATACACGGTATATACACTGGAAGATGCACCTCTCAGTATGTATACGATGGGAGAGAAACTTAAATCACTACTACCATCTCCACCTGCAGCATCCCACACTCCACCCACCCACACAACACTCCACCCACCGACACAACACTCCACCCACCCACACCTCGTCTAGGCTACCTACACCCTCTCCACGATGACTATACTAACAGCAACAACCCAGGGACACGTTACGAGAACAAGATCAGTGACAGATACAGTGACACCAGTTGTAAGGTCAAGATCCTCAGAGGAAGCCATAATGTCTGGTTTAATAGCTTTCTCATAGGTCAAGTCTAGACAAGTGTACTAACTATTGTGTGTCCATAACACCTTTGTACCTTCAAGAACCTCTAGTTTCTAGGCCTTGTGTGTAGCCATATGCTGTTGCGCTACCCTCCACGGGATATGGGGTGCACAATAAACTAGCCAGTTAGGTGACAAGAAATAATCTGTTTTACATGTGTTTAACGTGTTCCTGGTTCAGAGGGTCCTCCTACCCGCCCCTTCTATTCCCTTCCTAGACCAGCCTGAAGTCAAGTTTCTGATACACCAGGCTGTTTGTGTTAGCCCAGGCTCACAAAGCCTACCGGTGTTCATTCAAGACGCTTACGTTAGAACACCCCTCGAGTACGTTGCACCGGCGTGGAGCCTAGTCCTTGTCAAGTACATAAAAGTGAGATGGTGAATATGTGCAGGTGGCGTGTCCGTCTCTCACTCAGCGGACTGAGGATCGAGTCTTCATTACCACTACTTTCCTGTGCTGGATAACCCCACACGGATAAATGCAATGACTGAGAGGGCTCAGAACTTTGTAGGTTGGTAGACAGCAGCCGCCCAGGGAGGTACTACCGTCCTGCCAAGTGAGTGTAAAACAGAAACCTGTAAATGTTTTACATGATGGAATTGCTGGTGTCTTTTTTTTCTGTCTCGTGATCTTGGCTGCCAATATGACGTTTTTCAGAGCATAGTTCTAGCTGCCCAGACAACTTTTGTTCATTGTAGGGAAATTAGATCTAACAAAAATCTCAAATGGATGAACAATAGATTAAAACATCTCATTGGTCAAAAGAGAGGCATATATAGGCGTATCAAAAGAGGGGATGGGCAGTTAAGAAATCAATATATTCATTTAAAGAGAAAAATAAAGAAAGGAATAAGAAAAGCAAAAAGGGATTATGAGGCTAAGGTCGCAAGGGATTCGAAGACTAACCCAAAAGGGTTCTTTCAGGTATACAGAAGTAAGATTAGAGACAAGATTGGCCCACTTAAGAGTAACTCAGGTCAGATCACTGACAGTGATAAGGATATGTGTGAAATTATCAATACCTACTTCCTCTGAAAATATAAATACATATGCAGTATAATGTGATCCTTTATTGACAACGTTTCGCCCACACACTGGGCTTTTTCAAGGCACAAACAGGTCTACCTGGGTGGAAGGTACGTGAGTATTTATAGTCATGTGTGTTCATATTTTCATTGTGTCGGTATTTTATACCATTTATTTCCACCTACTTCCTCTCGGTTTTCACCCAGGAAAATACTAGCGATATTCCTGGAATAATAGATTATGTAGAACAAGATGATAATAAACTATGCACGATAGCGGTAACTAGTAACATGGTCCTCAGACAAATAGAGAAACTAAAACCTAACAAATCCCCAGGCCCTGATGAACTGTTTGCAAGGGTGTTAAAGGAATGTAAAGAGGAACTTAGCATACCTTTGGCTAATCTTTTTAACATATCACTACAAACTGGCATAGTGCCTGATAAGTGGCAAATGGCAATTGTAATATCTATTTACAAGGCAGGTGACTGGTCCTTACCTCAATAGTGGTACAGATTGATTAATGAATCTCAACACGGTTTTACAAAGGGGCGTTCCTGTCTTACGAATTTACTAACTTTTTTCACTAAGGTGTTTGAAGAGGTAGATCATGGTAATGAATATGATATTGTGTATATGGACTTCAGTAAGGCTTTCGATAGTTCCACACCAGAGGCTATTGAGGAAACTTAAGGCACACGGGATAGGAACAGAAATTTTTTCCTGGGTAGAGGCATGGCTGACAAATAGGCAGCAGAGTGTTTGCATAAATGGGGAGAAATCAGAATGGGGTCACGTCACAAGCGGTGTTCCTCAGGGGTCAGTGTTGGGCCCGTTGTTGTTCACAATTTACATAAACGACATAGATGAGGGAATAAATAGCGACATAAGCAAATTTGCTGATGACATCAAAATAGGCGTCCAATTCATTCTAATGAGGACACTAGAGCACTCCAGGATGATTTGAATAGACTGATGCAATGGTCGGAGAAGTGGCAGATGCAGTTTAATATTGACAAATGCAGAGTTCTAAATGTTGGACAGTTAAATAACCATGCCACATGTAAACTAAATAATGTAGATCTTAATACTACTGATTGCGAAAAGGATTTAGGAGTTCTGGTTAGCAGTAATCTAAAACCAAGACAACAGTGCATTAGTGTTCACAATAAAGCTACCAGAATTCTTGGCTTCATATCTAGAAGTATTAATAATAGAAGTCCTCAGGTTGTTCTTCAACTCTATATAAGAACGAAGGAACACTGCAGAAGGCCTACTGGCCCATGCGAGGCAGGTCCAAGTCTCCTACCGGCTTAAGCCAATGCACCCAACCTAGTCAGGTCAGGTCACATTGACTTAAGGGAGGAACACGGCAACCGACCTGGTAGCACAAGCTATCAGGTCTAACTCACACCCACCCACATCCACTCATGTATTTATCCAACCTATTTTTAAAGCTACACAACGTTCTGGCCTCTATAACTGTACTTGGGAGTTTGTTCCACTCATCCACAACTCTATTACCAAACCAGTACTTTCCTATATCCTTCCTGAATCTGAATTTTTCCAACTTAAAACCATTGCTGCGAGTCCTGTCCAGGCTAGATATTTTCAGCACACTATTTACATCCCCTTTATTTATTCCTGTCTTCCATTTATACACCTCAATCATATCCCCCCTAATTCTACGTCTTTCTAGAGAGTGCAGATTCAGGGCCCTTAGTCTATCCTCATAGGGAAGGTTTCTGATACATGGGATCAACTTTGTCATCCTCCTTTGTACATTTTCCAGAGAATTTATATCCATTCTGTAATAAGGTGACCAAAACTGTGCAGCATAATCTAAATGAGGCCTAACCAAGGATGTATAGAGTTGAAGAACAACCTGAGGACTCCTATTATTTATGCTTCTTGATATGAAGCCAAGGATTCTATTAGCTTTATTGCGAACACTTATGCACTGTTGTCTTGGTTTCAGATCACTGCTAACCAGAACTCCTAAATCTTTTTCGCAATCCGTAATATTAAGATCTACATTATTTAGTTTATATGTGGCATGGTTATTGTCCTGTCCAACATTTAGAACTTTGCATTTGTCTATATTAAACTGCATCTGCCACTTCTCCGACCACTGCATCAGTCTATTCAAATCTTCCTGGAGTGCTCGAATGTCCTCGTCAGAATGAATTCGACGGCCTATTTTGGTGTCATCGGCAAACTTGCCGATGTCGCTCTTTATGCCCTCATCTATGTCGTTTATGTAGATTGTGAACAGCAGGGGGCCCAACACTGACCCCTGTGGAACACCGCTCGTGACACTTCCCCACTCTGATTTCTCCCCATTTATGCAAACTCTCTGCTGCCTATTTGTCAACCATGCCTCTATCCAGGAAAAAATTTCTCCTCCTATTCCATGTGCTTTAATTTTCCTCAATAGTCTCTGATGTGGGACCCTGTCAAAAGCCTTACTGAAGTCCATATACACAATATCATATTCATTACCATGATCTACCTCCTCAAATACCTTAGTGAAAAAAGTTAATAAATTCGTAAGGCAGGAACGCCCCTTTGTAAAACCATGCTGAGATTCGTTGATTAATTTATGCTTTTCAAGGTGGCTACGAACTGCCTCGGCAATTATTGATTCCATAAATTTTCCCACTATGGAGGTTAGGCTTATTGGTCTATAGTTCGAAGCTAAGGACCTGTCACCTGTTTTGAAAATAGGTATCACATTTGCCATTTTCCACTTATCTGGCACCATGCCAGTTTGTAGTGATATGTTGAAAAGATTAGCCAAAGGTGTGCTAAGCACCTCTTTACATTCCTTTAGAACCCTTGCATACAGTTCATCAGGGCCTGGGGATTTGTTAGGTTTTAATTTATCTATTTGCCTAAGGACCATGTCACTTGTGACCCTAATAGTGCACAGTTTATTATCGTCTTGTTCTACATAATTTATCATTACTGGAATATCGCTGGTATCCTCCTGTGTAAAAACTGAGAGGAAGTATGTGTTAAAAATTCTACACATTTCCTTATCACTGTCAGTGAGCTGACCCGAGGAACTTTTGAGTGGGCCTATCTTGTCCCTGATCTTACTTCTGTATACCTGAAAGAATCCTTTTGGGTTAGTCTTCGATTCTCTTGCAACTTTAACCTCATAATCTCTTTTTTCTTTTCTAATTCCCTTTTTTATTTCTCTCTTTAACTGAATATATCGATTTCTCAATTGCCCCTCTCCTCTTTTGATTTGCCTATATATGCCTCTCTTTTGACCAATCAGATATTTTAATCTATTGTTCATCCATTTAGGATCATTTTTGTTTGATCTGATTTCCCTATTTGGAACATAATTTGACTGAGCAGCTAGAACTATGCCCTGGAAAGCATCATATCGGCAACCATCACCACCTACCTGACCCTTAGTCAGGTCATTCCAGTTCAGCCCACCTAAGTAATTTTTCAGTCCTATGAAATCAGCCAAGCGAAAGTCAGGGACGGAGACTTGATTGCCATTATTAGGGGAATTCCATGATATATTAAAACTGAGTGATTTGTGATCACTTTCCCCAAGCTCATCATTAACCTCAAGATTATTAATTAGTGTTTCCCTACTGGCAAGAACCAAGTCAAGGAGGTTATTTCCCCTAGTTGGCTCTGTCACAAACTGTTTTAAAAAACAATCCTGGATCGTATCAAGAAAGTCACCTGACTCTAAATTTCCTGTCAAATTGCTCCAGTCAATCTGTCTATAGTTGAAATCTCCCATTAGCACAACATTTTCGTATGTAGATGCCTTACGAATTTCGTCCCATAGAAGTTTACTGCACTCCCTATCAAGATTTGGGGCCCTGTAAATCACACCCAAAATTAGTTTTTCTCGGCCCTCGAGAAGCTGTAACCAAACAGATTCAGTGGCTGACGCTTCTAATTTAATATCTTGTCTAACACAACAATTTAAATTGTCTCTGACATACATCGCTACTCCACCACCTTTCCTGTTGACCCTGTCAGTGTGGAATAATTTATAGCCTTGTATGTGACATTCAGAGGGCATCTCTCTATCTTTCAGATTGAGCCAGGTCTCTGTTATAGCAATAATATCTATGTTTCCTGCACTTGCAATTAATCTTAGCTCATCTATCTTATTTCTTACACTCCTGCTATTAGTATAGTAAACCTTAAGGGAGCTAGTCCCTTGCTGCCCTCTGCTGTCCCCCTTTGTTTGCTGACCTGATCTATTGTCTTTATTTATAACTTCATGCTGAATGCCTTTTATACATTTACTGTTTCCAACCCAAGTGTTGCAACCTGCTTGTTTCCCACACACACCCATACCTCTATCTTCCATCAGTTTAAAATCATAGGCATTTCACCAATGGCCTTCTCAATCGAGTCTGCAAGTGCTACCACCCCAGCCCCAGAGAGATGTACCCCATCCCTTGCATACATATCATGTTTGCCATAAAAGTTGTTCCAGTTGTCAATGAATGGGATTGCAAGTTCCTTGCAGTATCTGTCTAGCCAGCAATTTACACCAATTGCCCTAGACAACCATTCATTTCCTACTCCCCTTCTAGGCAAGATGCTACATATGATTGGGATCCCTCCCTTAGACTTAATGAAATCTATAGCTGACCTGTACTTATCTAGCAGCTCTTCTCTCCTACCCTTCCCAATATCATTTCCACCAGCACTGAGACAGATAATGGGCTTGCTCCCATTACCTGACATGATATTATCCAGCCTGTTGACAATGTCCCCAACACCAGCTCCAGGGAAGCACACTCTATCTCTCATCTTCTTATTCCTATTACAAAAAGCACGGTCAATGTATCTTACCTGAGAGTCACCAACCACAAGAATGCGCTTACCTCCATTAGCAGGGGCAGTAGTACCCTTACCTTCACTGGCCACTGAAGTACATTCATCCTGAAGAACAGAGAAGCGATTTCCTACCTTCAGATCTTCACTCTTAACTTTCCTTACTCTGATGCGCCTTCCATTACTGTGAACTACTCGCCACTTGTAGCAGGTGCTGGGCTGCTCCTCACTGCTGGTAGCCGTTGCTGCCTCCCCAACTACAGCCTCCCCACAGCGAGAGACAGACTGCACCTCGCTGCTAGAAGCCTCATTCCCCACAACTCCAGCCACCTCACACTCTCTCCCAGACCCATTGAGGTGGACCTTCAGCCTCCTAATCTCCTCCTGGAGAAGCAAGACCTCCTCCTTCAACTCTCCAACCTCAATTTTTAAAACACTGCAGAAGCAAGCCATGCTTTGTAACCGTCCACACTAATCCCCAAAGCAGCTCAGGGTCTGTGACCTCACGTGGTGGAGTAGCGATGTATGTCAGAGACAATTTAAATTGTTGTGTTAGGCCTCATTTAGACTATGCTGCTCAGTTCTGGTCACCGTATTACAGAATGGATATAAATGCTCTGGAAAACGTACAGAGGAGGATGGCAAAGATGATCCCATGTATCAGAAATCTTCCCTATGAGGATAGACTGTGGGCCCTGAATCTGCACTCTCTCGAAAGGCGTAGAATTAGGGGGGATTTGATCGAGGTGTATAAATGGAAAACAGTAATAAATAAAGGGGACGTAAATAGCGTGCTGAAAATTTCCAGCCAAGACAGGACTCGCAGCAGTGGTTTCAAGTTGGAAAAAATCAGATTCAGGAAGGATATAGGAAAGCACTGGTTTGGTAATAGAGTTGTGGATGAGTGGAACAAACTCCCGAGTAGTTATATAGGCTAAAACGTTGTGTAGTTTTAAAAATAGGTTAGATAAATACATGAGTGGGTGGGTGTGAGTTGGACCTGACTAGCTTGTGCTGCTGGGTCTGGTGCTGTGCTCCTTCCTTGAGTGGAGGTGACCAGACTGGGTGGGTCATTGGGCTAATCCCGGGGGGGGGGATGACATGGACCTGCTCCGCATGGATCAGTAGGCCTGTTGCAGTGTTCCTTCGTTCTTATTTTCTTATAAACATGCGAGATTTCAGGTACATCTTGCTACTGCCTCCCAGCGTACATAAGGGGGATTACCAACAGACCTCTGGTTGTCTTCAAGAAAGCGCTGGACAGGCACCTTAAGTCAATACCTGACCAGCCGGGCTGTGGTTCATACGTCGGCTTACGTGCGGCCAACAGTAACAGCCTGATTGATTAGGCCCTGATCCATCATGAGGCCTGGTCACAGACCGGGCCTCTCTCCAGGTATACCACAACAACAACGGTTGATGACTACCACATCAGTAGCCGCTGGTGTCCACCACATCAATAGCAAGTGATAGTGAATGTCTTAGGAAAAACTCCCATGATTGAGGTGCATCTCACCTGATGGGTCACTCCCTGGTACTGGCAGGACCTCTGATGGGCCACTCCCTGGTACTGGCAGTACCTCTGATGGGCCACTCCCTGTTACTGGCAGGACCTCTGATGGCTCACTGCCTGGTACTGGCAGGACCTCTGATGGCTCACTACCTGGTACTTACAGGACCTCTGATGGGCCACTCCCTGGTACTGACAGGACCTCTGGTGGGCCACTGCTGCTCGACCACTCAGACTGAGAGGTCGGAGCGGAGACAAACCTACGAGGATATTCAAATATTGAAAAGTTATATAATTATAAAATATGAAGAAATCCTAAACCCGCATGGAGTCATAAAACGTGTAGAGGAACGGAAAGTAATCAGGTTTGATCCAAGGAAGGGGATTCTCGTCGTTGGAAGGGCTGCAATTGCAGAATAGACATGATCAGAGTAACGTGAGATGTACAAGAACACGAGGACATACATTGATGTATTAGAACACGAGGACATACATTGATGTACTAGAACACGAGGACATACATTGATGTACTAGAACACGAGGACATACATTGATGTATTAGAACACGAGGACATACATTGATGTATTAGAACACGAGGACATACATTGATGTACTAGAACACGAGGACATACATTGATGTACTAGAACACGAGGACATACATTGATGTACTAGAACACGAGGACATACATTGATGTACTAGAACACGAGGACATACATTGATGTACTAGAACACGAGGACATACATTGATGTATTAGAACACGAGGACATACATTGATGTATTAGAACACGAGGACATACATTGATGTATTAGAACACGAGGACATACATTGATGTATTAGAACACGAGGACATACATTGATGTATTAGAACACGAGGACATACATTGATGTATTAGAACACGAGGACATACATTGATGTACTAGAACACGAGGACATACATTGATGTACTAGAACACGAGGACATGCATTGATGTATTAGAACACGAGGACATGCATTGATGTATTAGAACACGAGGACATGCATTGATGTATTAGAACACGAGGACATACATTGATGTATTAGAACACGAGGACATACATTGATGTATTAGAACACGAGGACATACATTGATGTATTAGAACACGAGGACATACATTGATGTATTAGAACACGAGGACATACATTGATGTATTAGAACACGAGGACATACATTGATGTATTAGAACACGAGGACATACATTGATGTATTAGAACACGAGGACATACATTGATGTATTAGAACACGAGGACATACATTGATGTATTAGAACACTCGGGTGAACCTCAGGGAGGTTCAGAATGTTGCATGTAATCACACTGCAGTGGTGGTGATGGTGATGGAGGTGGTGGTGGTGGTGGTGGTAGCGGTGGTGGTGATGGTAGCGGTGATGGAGGTGGTTGTGGTGGTAGCGGTGGTTGTGGTGGTAGCGGTGGTGGTGGTGGTAGCGGTGGTGGTGTAGCGGTGGTGGTGTAGCGGTGAAGGGCAGTAAAGGTAACGGATGCAGTTATGGTGGTCACTGCCTCAACCTGTAGAATTGTTAGTATGCAAATGAGTGGCCACATAGGGGACGGTTATATGGTGCCGCCGCCGCCGCCGCCGCAGCCACCACCACCACGCTCACTGTCTGTCGTCATGCTCACTGCCGCTGCCAAGTTCACTGCCTCCACCACATTCACTGCAACTGTTGCTACTGCCGTTACTGATGCTGGCGTTACCAAGTACTTGAAGGTCAGGGCTACCTACCTGTAGTCTACCTGGAGGATAGATTTTCCAGGTGTAGATTATGATATATCTCTGTATTCTGCGCTCCAGTGTGTACAGGTTAAATGATTTCAAGAATTCACAGTAATTAAGGTGTTTGACGACACTTGTATATACAGTAAAAGTTCTCTGTACATTCTCTAGGTCTGCGATTTCAACTACCTTGAGTTGAGATGTTGGTGTACAGCAGCATTCCAGTCTGAAGAGAAAACAAGTGATTTAAAAAGGATCATCATTGTCTTGGCATCTCTTGTTTTGAAAGTTCTCATTATCCATCCTATCATTTTCCTCGCAGTTGTGATAGTGGCACTGTTTTGATCCTTGAAAGTGACATCCTCAGACATTATCACTCCCAGGTCCTTCACATTACTTTTCCGCTCTATTGTACGATCAGAGTTTATAGTACTCAGTCCTAGTTATTATTTCCTCCAGTTTTCCATAAAGGAGTAGTTGGAATTTGTCTTCATTGAACATCATATTGGTCTCTGTTGTCCATTGGAAAACTTAGTTTATATCTTCTTGGAGCTTTGCCATGTCCACAATGAAAATCCTAATATCATAAAAAATCCTAATATCCTAATGAAAGTCATTCAGAAGTCGCATTCTCAAGTTATCGTCTTTGAACTTGACTCAAGAAATCGTAATGACACGATTGCAAACAAACCATACCGCGGGTTCAATCCCGGCCGGGGGTATGGTTTATCGTCTTTGAAGGTTTCAAGGCGATCGATTGAAGCATTCACAAATTACTAGCATTTCAACTTCGGATATTTCTTCAGTAAAATGGCAGTATGGCAACTATAATGGCTAAACTCAATCCAAACCTTTATCTAAGATATGAAGGTTTGAAGCCGAGCAAGAGAGGAATTCTCTAGTAATTATAGAAAAACGATTTTTTTAAATTAACAAATTAAAATTTACACAGACGACAAGCAGTAATCAACACGAAAGACCATAAAGTTTGAAGCCGACCAGAAGATGCGTTCTACAGTTATTACAAACTCCAGCAGTTCCAAGTTTAACTGTATTAGTAAATTAAGTAAGACCAACACCACCTGAACCAACATTAATATTCTTTTCATTAAACACAGATACTTACTGATCGAAGCTGTTCAGATACCTGGAGTCTGTTTCGGGGGTCAACGCCCCCGCGGCCATGTCCATGACCAGGCTTCACGGTGGATCAGGACCTGATCAACAAGGCTGTTACTGCCGGCCGCACGCAAACTGACGTACGAACCACAGCCCGGTTGGTCCAGCTCTTCCTTGAAGACAGACTGGCGTTTGTTGGCAGTTCCCCCGTGTGTGTGCTGGAAGGCAGATGAACAGTCTTGGTCCCCTGACACTTGTGTTCTCTCTCAGTGTACTCATGACGCTCCTGCTTCTCATTGCGGGTATGTTGCACTGCCTACCAAGTCTCTTGCTGTCGTTTCTCCAGCCAGTTGCTTCTTCAGTCCAACGCAGAGAAGAAGTGGAAGATGAAGGTGAGGTAATCAGTTCCCCAACCTGGAGTAGATATGTTCAGGCTATCAGTCTCAAGTCAATACACAGAAAAAAGAACCATTTTAAAAAACAAAATTACCACAGTAGTCCAAGTCTGCCTCTCTGAATGATTCACCAGTGTCGAAGGTTTGAAGCCGATCTGAAAAGGCTTTCTTGGGATATCACATGTAAACCAAAACTGGACATGACAAATATAGAACTTGACACAGTGTACCTGCACGTGCTGAGAGTTGTAGGAACCTCACCCCTAGTTACAGTAAATCACCCTTGAAGGTTTGAAGCCTATTGGATGAGGCGTTATCAAGTTATAAACGGTAACCTTGTATGAAGAAGAAAAGAATTCAAACACTGTACCTAATAATTACTGACAAAGAAACTCGCGATTATGAAATTAGGTATCAGCTCTGTCTGTACTAGATACCCAGGTACCTCTAGGCTGGAATACTGCTGTACATTAACATCTCCATTCAAAGCAGGTGAAATCGCAGATCTAGAGAGTGTACAGAGATCCTTTACTGCACGTATAAGTTCTGTCAAGCACCTTAACTACTGGGAACGCTTGGAAGCACTTGACTTGTACTCGTTGGAACGCAGGAGGGAGAGATATATCATAATCTACACTTGGAAAATCTTGGAAGGAATGGTCCCAAATCTGCACACAGAAATCACTCCCTACGAAAGTAAAAGACTGGGCAGGCGATGCAAAATGCCGCCAATAAAAAGTAGGGGCGCCATTGGTACACTAAGAGAAAACACCATAAGTGTCCGGGGCCCAAAACTGTTCAACAGCCTCCCATCAAGCATTAGGGGAATTGCCAATAAACCCCTGGCTGCCTTCAAGAGAGAGCTGGACAGATACCTAAAGTCAGTGCCGGATCAGCCGGGCTGTGGCTCGTACGTCGGACTGCGTGCGGCCAGCAGTAACAGCCTAGTTGATCAGGCCCTGATCCATCGGGAGGCCTGGTCATGGACCGGGCCGCGGGGGCGTTGATCCCCGGAATAACCTCCAGGTAACCTCCAGGTAATCAGCTCTCTTCTAGGTACTCAGGTATCAGCTCTCTCTGTATTAGGCACCCAGGTATCAGCTCTCTCTGTATTAGGCACCCAGGTATCAGCTCTCTCTGTATTAGGCACCCAGGTATCAGCTCTCTCTGTATTAGGCACCCAGGTATCAGCTCTCTCTGTATTAGGCACCCAGGTATCACCTCTCTGTACTAGGTACCCAGGTATCAGCTGTTTTTGTACTAGGTACCCAGGTATCAGCTCTCTCTGTACTAGGTATCCAAGTATCAGCTCTCTCTGTATTAGGCACCCAGTTATCAGCTCTTTCTGTACTAGGTACCCAGGTATCAGCTCTCTGTACTAGGTACCCAGGTATCAGCTCTGTACTAGGTACCCAGGTATCAGCTGTTTTTGTACTAGGTACCCAGGTATCAGCTCTCTCTGTACTAGGTACCCAGGTATCAGCTCTCTGTACTAGGTACCCAAGTATCAGCTCTCTGTACTAGGTACCCAGGTATCAACTCTCTCTGTATTAGGTACCCAGGTATCAGCTCTCTCTGTACTAGGTACCCAGGTCTACCTACCTGGAGTCTACCTGGAGGGAATTTCGGGGATCAACGCCCCCGCGGCCCGGTCCACGATCAGACCACCCGGTGGATCAGGGACTGATCAACCAGGCTGTTACTGCTGGCCGCACGTAGTTCAACGTACGAACCACAGCCCGGCTAGATCCGGCACCGACTTTAAGAATCTGTCCAGCACCCTCTTGAAGGCAGCCAGGGGCCTATTGGTAATTACGCTCATGCATGGTGCGAGGCTGTTGAACAGTCTTGGGCCCCGGACACTTAGTGTTTTCTTTTAGTGTACCAATGAACCCTTAGTTTTCCCAGAAGTTGAGGTGTTTGATGGAACTTATATGTGCAGTGAAGGTTCTATATACACTCTCTAGATCTGCAATTTCACCTGCTTTGAATGGAGATGTTAATGTACAGCAATATTCCAGCCTAGAGAGAACAAGTGACTTGAAAAGAATCATCACTGGCTTGGCATCTCTTGTTTTGAACGTTCTCATTATCCATCCTATCATTTTCTTCGCACTTGTGATCGTGGCACTGTTGTGATCCTTAAAAGTGAGATCCTCAGACATTACCACTCCCAGGTCCCGCACATTATTTTTCCGCTCAACTGTATGATTAAAGTTTGTAGTATACTCAGTTCTAGTTATTATCTCCTCCAGTTTTCCATAACGGAGTAGTTGGAATTTGTCTTCACTGAACATCATATTGTTTTCCGTTGCCCACTGGAAAACTTGGTTTATCTTCTTGGAGGTTAACCGTGTCCTCAATCGGATGACACAGTGCTGTGGATTACATCTCTGTCTGATATGAAGATGAGGAACAGGATGGGGGCGAGTACTGTGCCATGTGGAACAGAGCTTTTCTCTATGGCAGCTTCCGATTTAGCTCTGTTTGCCACTACTCTTTGTGTTCGATGGGTTAGAAAGTTGAAGATCCATTTCCCCATTTTGCTAGTTATTCCTTTAGCAGGTATTTTGTGCGCTATTACACCATGATCACATTTGTCAAAGGCTTTTGCAAAGTCTGTGTATATTACATCTGCACTCTTTTTTTTTCTTCCAGTGCATCCAAGACTATATTATAATGATCCAGTAGTTGCGAGAGGCAGGAGCGACCTGCTGTGAACCCGTTGCCCTGGATTGTTCAGTTTTTGGGAAGCCAAGTAGTTTGCAATCATGCCTCTAGTACTCTTTCAAAGATTTTTTATGTGGGACGTCAGAGCTATTGGTCTATAATTCTTAACTAATGCTTTGCTGCCACCTTTATGGAGTGGGGCTATATCCGTTGTTTTTATTGACTGCGGAGTTTCACCCATGTCTATGCTCCTCCATAGTATACTTAGGGCACGCGAAAGGGGGTTTCTTGCAGTTCTTAATGAACACACACTTCTACGAGTCTGGGCCTGGGGCTGAATGCATGGGCATGTTGTCAGTGGTTTTCTCAAGGTCTATTGGAGTTAGGGTAATGTCGGAAATCTAGTATACATTGGAGTTTTGAGGCTCATTCGTGAAAAAATCATTTGGATTGTCGATCTTCAGACTGATTAGTGGCTCGCTTTCAGTATCTCATTCATTTCTTTATTGTCATCTGTGTAAATCCCATCTTGTCTGAGCAAGGGCCCGATACTAGATGTGGTATTTGCTTTGTTGTTGGCATATGAAAAGAAATATTTCGAATTTTTCAATTTCACTAATTGTTTTTAGCTCCCCTTGGGTCCTGTACGAGTCCTTTCCACTTCCTTGGTCAGCGCTTCCTTCCGTGTATTGGATAATCTAGCGTTCTTGAGGAGCTCTGTGATTTTTCGTCGTCTTCTGTAGAGGGAGCGTCTTTCTCCAGTATACTTCTCTTCTTTCTTAGGTGAATGTCTTGAACGTACTTCAGCTGCCATAAAACTGATCCTTTCAAGGCACTGGTTAGGTTCCATGTTATTTAGGAGTTCTTCCCAACATGTTGCATTTAAGACTTGGTTCACCTGGTCCCAGTTTGTTCTTGTTGTTGAAGTTGTATTTAGTGAAGACACCTTCACAGCTACGTGCATTTTGCTGATCAGGATCCCTTTGCATGTAAGTCTGAACTTCGATTAGATTATGATCAGAATTAGTTGTTTTTGATATTATGTTTCTTATTAGGTCCTCATTATGTGAAGATAAGGTCTAGTGTGTTTTCCAGTCTTGTTGGCTCCACTGTCTGCTAACTTAGGGTGTTTGTCGCAGAGATTTGGTAGCTCATGTGTGTGTGACTTTTCATGTGCGCTTCCTCCAGGGATTGTTTCTGCTATAACATTTGTTACATTCTTCCATTCTGTATGCCTTTCGTTGAAATCACCAAGCAGTAAAATGTTTGGGGATGGAGCTGGAAGACTTTCTAGACAGTAATCAATTTTCAGTAGTTGTTCCTTGAACTGTTGGGAGGTTGCATCTGGTGGCTTATATACAACCATGATGACTAGGTTTTGGTTCTCGATCTTTATTGTTGGAACTTAAACTACATCATTTGTGGTGTTCAGCATCTTTGTGCAGATGAGAAACTATTTCACATATAGGCCAACCCCCCCTTGTTGCCTGTTCTTTCTATCGCATCTAAAAAGGTTGAACCCATTTTTCCATACTAAGTTGTCAAAGTGATCTTTTGTGTGGGTCTCTGTGAAGGTTGCAAACATTGCATTTAACTCCTCTAGAAGTCAAATGATGTTGATGGATGGCTTAAGGCCCTATATATTAGCAAATATAAACGAGGTCATATTCTGTGTTGGGGGATTTTATTGGCATCAGTAGTTGTGGTTCTGGAGGGCCATGGGGAAGGGGGGGGGGCACTGGATGTGCCTCCAGTCCAACAAGGCTCCAAGGTGAACTATTTTTGTTATTTTCTTCCATTTTCTTTCTTCGTTACCTGTCACTGTACTAGATACCCGGGTATCAGCACTATGTACTAGGTACCCAGGTATTAGCTCTCTGTACTAGGTACCCAGGTATCAGCTCTGTACTAGGTACCCAGGTATCGGCTCTCTGTACTAGGTACCCAGGTATCGGCTCTCTGTACTAGGTACCCAGGTATCGGCTCTCTCTGTACTAGGTACCCAGGTATCGGCTCTCTCTGTACTAGGTACCCAGGTATCGGCTCTGTACTAGGTACCCAGGTATCGGCTCTGTACTAGGTACCCAGGTATCGGCTCTCTGTACTAGGTACCCAGGTATCGGCTCTCTGTACTAGGTACCCAGGTATCAGCTGTCTGTACTAGGTACCCAGGTATCAGCTCTGTACTAGGTACCCAGGTATCAGCTTTCTCTGTACTAGGTACCCAGGTATCAGCCTTCTCTGTATTAGGTACCCAGGTATCAGCCTTCTCTGTATTAGGTACCCAGGTATCAGCCTTCTCTGTATTAGGTACCCAGGTATCAGCCTTCTCTGTACTAGGTACCCAGGTATCAGCCTTCTCTGTACTAGGTACCCAGGTATCAGCCTTCTCTGTACTAGGTACCCAGGTATCAGCTTTATCTGTACTAGGTACCCAGGTATCAGCTTTATCTGTACTAGGTACCCAGGTATCAGCTTCATCTGTACTAGGTACCCAGGTATCAGCTTTCTCTGTACTAGTTACCTACGTATCAACTTTCTGTAATAGGTACCTAGGCATCAGCTCTCTGTACTAGGTACCCCAGGCATCACCTCTCTGTACTAGGAACCCAGGTATCAGCTTTCTGTACTAGGTGCCCAGGTATCAGCTCTTTGTTTAGGTACCTAAGCAAGGTCTTAATAGGGTCTGTGATATAATATTCGTAACTAGCGTCCCACGGATGTGAACCCGGGAGCTATGATACCTTATTCGTGGCGACCCTCGTAGGGATGCTGGCCCTGAGAGCGAGTGCATCTCCCTGGTTCGTCATGACACATCTGTACACCTCACATCATGAATGATATGCCTTCCAACCTGCATATATTAGCCAGGATAACTAATAACCTCCTACGGCAGGGGGACGCTGGGAGAGTATGAGGGAGGGAAGGGAAGGGAGAAGTCCAACTACCGTGGAAGGAAGGAAGGAAGGAAGGAAGGGAGAGAGGAAGGGAGAGAGGAAGGAAGGGGGAAGGTAGAACAACTGCAGTGTACAGTCATCCCCGTTTGATAGGAGTATCGCCATAACAGACTCTTTCATGTGGAAATTAAGGATTTTTTTTTTTCGGGCCTCTACGGTTATGACTTTAGGCTGTACTGGCCTGGGGGAGTGGGGGGACCTGGAGGTGACGCATCCCCAGGCTGCACTGGACTGGAGGGGTGACCTGGAGGGGACGCTTCCAGGCTGCACTGACATGGGTGACCTGGAAGGGACGCTCCCCCAGGCTGCACTGACATGGGTGACCTGGAGGGGACGCTCCCCCAGGCTGCACTGACCTAAGGGGGTGACCTGGATGGGACGCTCCCCCAGGCTGCACTGACCTGGGGGGGGGGTGACCTGGATGGGACGCTCTCCCAGGATCACAGATTTTGAGCAAATATTGGAAAATGGAAGAGACTGACAGTGGTTGATACAGGAGATGAAAGATCATCTGTGAGGTGCAGGTGGTTCAGGCAAGCTGGGGGGAGCCATCTGGGGGGGGGGTTCAGGGAAGCTGGGGGAACCATCTGGGGTGGTTCAGGGAAGCTGGGGGAGCCATCTAGTGGTTTAGGGAAGCTGGGAGAAGCCATATGGTGGTCCATGCTTCCCGCGCGCGCGCGCGCGCGCGCGCACACACACACACACACACACACACACACACACACACACACACACACACACACACACACACACACACACACACACACACACACACAACACACAACACACACATACACGCACCACATACACGCACCACACACACATGCACCACACACATGCACCACACACATGCACCACACACATGCACCACACACACACACCACACCACACACATACACCCCACAAACACCGCACGCAAACATGCATACACACACCACACACATACACGCACCACATACACGCACCACATACACGCACCACATACACGCACCACACACACGCACCACACACATGCACCACACACATGCACCACACACATGCACCACACACATGCACCACACACACATGCACCACACACACATGCACCACACACACATGCACCACACACACATGCACCACACACACATGCACCACACACACATGCACCACACACACATGCAGCACACACATGCAGCACACACATGCAGCACACACATGCAGCACACACATGCACCACACACATGCACCACACACACATGCACCACACACATGCACCACACACACATGCACCACACACATGCAGCACACACATGCACCACACCACACACATACACCCCACAAACACCGCACGCAAACATACACACATACACGCACCACATACACGCACCACATACACGCACCACACACATGCACCACACACATGCACCACACACATGCACCACACACATGCACCACACACATGCACCATACACACACACACACCACACACATGCACCACACACACACATACACACACCACCCACACACACACCACACCACACACATACACCCCACACACACCGCACGCAAACATGCATACACACACACACACCACACACACACACCACACACCACACACACACCACACACAACACACCACACAACACACACCACACAACACACACCACACACAACACACCACACACACACCACACAACACACACACACAACACACACACACCACACACACACACCACACACGCACACACGCACACACCACACACGCACACACCACACACGCACGCACCACACACCACACACACACACACACACACACACACGCACCACACACACGCACACGCACACACACACACCACACATACACCACACACACCACACACACACACCCATATTGGAGTATGCGGCACCAGTTTGGAACCCACACCTAGCCAAGCACGTAAAGAAACTAGAGAAAGTGCAAAGGTTTGCAACAAGACTAGTCCCAGAGCTAAGAGGTATGTCCTACGAGGAGAGGTTAAGGGAAATCAACCTGACGACACTGGAGGACAGGAGAGATAGGGGGGACATGATAACGACATACAAAATACTGAGAGGAATTGACAAGGTGGACAAAGACAGGATGTTCCAGAGATTGGACACAGTAACAAGGGGACACAGTTGGAAGCTGAAGACACAGATGAATCACAGGGATGTTAGGAAGTATTTCTTCAGCCACAGAGTAGTCAGTAAGTGGAATAGTTTGGGAAGCGATGTAGTGGAGGCAGGATCCATACATAGCTTTAAGCAGAGGTATGATAAAGCTCACGGCTCAGGGAGAGTGACCTAGTAGCGATCAGTGAAGAGGCGGGGCCAGGAGATCGGACTCGACCCCCGCAACCTCAACTAGGTGAGTACAACTAGGTGACTACACACACACACGCACACACCACACACACACCACACACACACCACACACACAACACACACAACACACACCACACACACCACACACTCGCACACACACACCACACACCACACGCACACACCACACGCACACACCACACACGCACACACCACACACGCGCACACCACACACGCGCACACCACACACGCGCACACCACACACGCGCACACCACACACACTCACACCACACACACACACACACACCCACACCACACACACACCAACCACACACACACACCAACCACACACACCACACACACACACACACACCACATACACCAAACACACACACACACACACACACACACACACACACCACACACACACCACACACACCACACACCACACACACCACACAACACACACCACACACTTCACACACCACACACACACCACACATCACACCACACATCACACCACACACACCACACACACCACACATCACACACACACACACACACACCCACACATCTCACACACACACCCACACATCTCACACACACACACACACACACACATCTCACTCTCACACACACACACACACACACACCCACACATCTCACACACACACACACACACACACCCACACATCTCACACACACACACACACACACACACACACACACACACCCACACATCTCACACACACACACACACCCACACATCTCACACACACACACCCACACACACCACACACCACGCGTGCACACACACACAACCACCCACGCACACACACACACACACACACACACACACACATCTCACACACACACACCCACACACCCACACATCTCACACACACACACACACACACACACACACACACACCGCACACGCGCGCACACACACCACACACCACGCGCGCGCGCACACACAACCACCCACGCACACACACAACCACCCACGCACACACACAACCACCCACGCGCGCACACACACACACACACACACACACTACCACACACGCACACACCACAGACGCGCGCGCGCGCGCACACACACACACACACACACACACACACACACACACACAGGAGCTGAGTCTCGACCCCTGCAGCCACAATCAGATGAGTACACGCCCGCCCACACAAAGCGGTTCGTCAGGTGAGAAAGGCGTAGTGCTCCTGCAACAACAGCGCACACGTATCAGAGTGGCCAAGAGTGCCTCCGGCCAAGAGTGCCTCCGGTCAGTGTGGCCATGATGTACTGGAACATTACCAGCGTTGGCTGATGGTTCAGACTTTCTAGAGAGTGCAGATTGGACGCTCCTTGACGGTCGCTTTTCTCCCACATTCACGTCAAGGCCGACTTTCTACACTCCAGATTTATTGTTTTGTTTTTTTCCAGAGGTGACAGTTGTGGTCCTGGTTGACTTTTTTTGGTACATCGGGAAACTGTTGACTTATTTCATATTGTCAGAATAAATACTCTCTGATCTCTGATTGGTTTCAGTGTCCGGCCAATCGGAGGTAAACTTAATGAGAGAGCGCTAGACCCTTAGGATTATACAGCGCATATGGGGGGATGGGGAATGGAAGATATTGAGGCTTCATTGAACTGGATCACAGATCTAATTTCCTAGATCAAGAGCCTCTCACCAGCATCAAGGAACCTCCCTTAAGGGGTCAATAGACTACAAAAATGTGATGGAGCAAGAGGCTTCTCGAGGTGAGTCGCAGTAATGCCAGGTCATGTTAACTCCAGATGAATAGTAGGCAACAGTATACAGTACCAACACTATGGAAAAAAATAGCAGACGCAAGTGCAATATACATATATGTATTGCGATCCTCTGTTGATAACATTTCGCCTTCCGCTTTATCAAGTAACAAAGAGATCTGTTTGTGACTTGATGAAGCTCACTATGTTGGGCGAAACGTACTCAAATATCGCATTATATCGAATTGGAGATAAGGGCAGACCGGGCAGAGTACAGTCTGGGCGAAGACAGGTTGCGAATATCGGTGAACAGGACCTGGAGGTGAACATAACACCAAGCATATTGCCAGGAATATATAGCCCGTATAATGGCAGCGGCATTTACAAAATTAAACCTAAAAAAAGGCATTCAGGAAACTGAACAATGAATTCTTTAAAATCTTTTACGAGACATACACAGGGCAAACCACATAAGATATCAATGGCAGCCCACATGGGCCGCCGTTGGTACCGTCTGCCTTGCCTCAGAGAATTTCCCCTCCTATGTGTTGCTGCCTTGCAACATTGAGGCCTGGTCACAGACCGGGCCGCGGGGTCGTTGACCCCCCGGATCCCTCTTCAAGTATACTCCAGGTATTGCAAAGCTCCTGACGACGCACTCTCGTGCGTCGTCAGGGGGATTTCCATCCCCATGTGACTTGTTCTGCAAGGTTAAGATCGCCTGTTTGCCATTATATTGCACACACCTGATAATGAGTTGCACTGTGAGAGGCTGGAGAGAACAGGCGGAGACATGATTACGACATAAAAAATCTTTAAGGGAATATGTAAGGCAGATAGGGAGATTGAATTAAGAGGACTAGGATCAAAGGGACACAGATGGAAGCAGAAGACACTGACGAATCATAGGGATGTCTGGAAGCATTTCTTTAGCCTCAGTTTCAAGAATAAATATGATAAACCCAAGAGGCCAGAAATCAGTGATGCCGATTAACGTGGTCTAGGAGGAGGGACCAGGAATTGAGTCTCGACCTCTACAAACACAGCTCGTTAAATACAAACGCACACTCGCAAGCGTGCACGCGTACACACACACACACACACACACACACACACACACACACACACACGTACACACACGTACACACACGTACACACACGTACACACACGTACACACACGTACACACACGTACACACACGTACACACACGTACACACACGTACACACACGTACACACACACACGTACACACACACGTACACACACACGTACACACACACGTACACACACACACACACACACACACACACACACACACACACACACACACACACACACACACACACACACACACATGTACACGCACACTTGAAGACCCAGATGAGCCAAAGGGATGTTAGGAAGTATTTCTTCAGTCATAGAGTAGTCAGGAAGTGGAATAGCCTAGCAAGTGAGGTAGTGGAGGCAGGAACCATACATAGCTTTGAGATGAGGTATGATAAAGCTCATGGAGCAGGGAAAGTGAGGACCTAGTAGCACTCAGTGAAGAGGCGGGGGCAGGAGCCGAGTCTCGACCCCTGCAACCATAATTAGGTGAGTACACACAATCACATATGAAAGATCCCTCTGGGCCAGTGATCACGTGGTTCTGAGCTTCGAATATATAGTAGAATTACAAGTGGAGAGGGAAGCAGGAAGGGCAGGATGAATGAAGCCAAACTATAAGAAAGCAGACTACGCAGACATGAAGCCATTGAAGACCACTTGAAGCTGTCGCTGGCCACCACTTGTCTTGTAGCTGTTGCAGGCCACCACTTGAAGCTGTTGCAGGCCACCACTTGTCTTGTAGCTGTTGCAGGTCACCACTTATCTTGTAGCTGTTGCAGGTCACCACTTGTCTTGTAGCTGTTGCAGGTTACTACTTGTCTTACAGCAAGATCAACTGTGGCCAAATACATCGTGAAGTTAATATGACCAAAAGAGGATCTAAATTACTGGAAATCGAATTCTACTGCAGACACATAACTCTAAGACAAAGGAGAAGCTGCAAACTCGAGAGAGAGAGGCAGCCGTACATCCTCAAAGGCGGTAGACTTTTTTAAGTAGGAATTAAACTCTTTTAAGGGAAATAAGAACATCGAGCACAAGATGATTATATCATTTAGTCCAAGAGAGACTAGGGTAGCAAATAACTATGTGATATTACAAGAATTCCCAAATGCTTCTGTGCAAAATCCAGTGTGAGAATCAAATCCAGGATAGAGTTCTTACTTAAAGGAGAAGAAACATTCACTGACAAGAAGTTGAATGAAATTCTGACTCCAAGTTCACTGAATCACTCAGTCTACAGAGTGACGGCCCGAGTGAGTTGTTCAGGAATGAGACTGAAATACTATAATCACTTGACTAACAGCTCCCAACACATCTGTAAGTATGCGCCTCTGCTCCTGTCTTAATTGATGTGTAGTAATTAAAAAGTTCACTTTCATGTAATTTTGAGACTAGTTCTTCCTGCCCTGACTTTCATTTTTTATATCTTGTCTTTAAATCCTCACCAGTCGTTTAAATACCTTACACTTATGGAGAGTGATTTATCGAGCGGTGGGTAACTTCTGTATCTTTCTAGCTTGGACTGGCAGCTAGGGTCATCTGGCGACTACAGAGACGGTTTGATGGGGAGGAATCTAACCAGGTTAAGAGACCTCACCCACGATCTACGTACCATATTGTAGCTACACCCAGGCAGCTACCCGTCATCTCTGTAGTGGTGAAAGACCTGCGTTCCTATTATCTTGACGGATCATTCAAGACTAGACATACTGTGATTGAATAGTCGTTGGGTTGTCACCAGCTGTGACCCCCCTCCCCCCCCCCCCCGTTTTTCATCATCAACAACGGCTACAGTTTCTACAATGCGCTGTGTCAACATCGACACTATATTCAAAATTTACCTCTGTACAAATTAGCTTTGAAATGAATTATCATTTTTCTATTTCATTTTTCATTTTTCTTTCAAATAGCATAAAAGCTCATGTTTACTTCTTTTACATTTTTTTAATTCTTACAATAAAGTCTTTATATTTGTATGTTATTGTTATTTTCTCTATTATTACTTTTCCTGAGGAGGAGCCAACCTTGCATAAGATCTTACAGGGCTGAGTAAACCTTCACAAAACCAATAGCACTAACTTCACGTATCTTTGAACAGGTCCTGAGAAACAATCCAGGGCAACATGAGTTAAGAGAAAGTTGCTACCGTCTTCCACAAGCGTTAGATCATTACGACCTAGTCTTGGATGCACTGGAAGACGAGCTAAATGCTGATATAGCATACGGTGATAATGCTAAAAAGCTTCAGCAAATGCGAGAAGGGTGTGATAACGCATAAATTGCGTGCAAAAACAACTGGTAAAGTGAGTAGACAGATTAGATTTTACCGCACAAAGTGGCTAGTTTATTGTACTCCCCATATCCATCCTGTGGAGGGTAGCGCCTATGAACTACACCTGGAAAGGGGTTACAGAAGTATTGATTTATATCTACATTTGACTTGTTTGTTGCAAGTAAATTTAGGAAATTGGTTTAATACCTCTGGAATACAGATAACTTAATACAATAGAACCTCCAACTCTGAGCGGTAATCTGGAATCCAGTGACTTCCTGGAAATCTGCTTGTAACAGAACCTGCAAGAGGTAATGTTCTCGACCCAGTTTTTGTGAAATAAATAAACCCTCGTTTATAATCTAGAGCTCACTGAAGAGTTTGGCTCAAGTGATCATAAATATATTATGTCTGATATTACCTCTCCTCAAGGAAGTTTACTTGACGCTGGTCAGGGGCTCTTGATCTAGGGAACTGGATCTGTTCTCCAATTCCCTGAATTAAGTCTGAATACCTTCCACATTCCACCTCACCCCCACAGGCGCTGTATAATCCTACGTGTTTAGCGCTTCTCCCTTGATTATAATCTGATATTACCTGGAAGTACGAGAATAAGGATAATACAGTAAAAATCCCCGATTTTCGTTCTGCCGGTTATAATGGACTGACTGGAGATATATATCTGTTGATTCTGTTGGCGAAAATCTTACTACAACGAAGCGATCTGCGATTATGAGTTTAAGAAAAGAACAATGAGCCCAGATAGAAATTAGGTCAACTACAAACGATCCCAAATGGATAAATAAGAGACTGAAGTATCTATTAGGAGAGAAAAGAGGAATGTGTAGGCCGTCAGGAGAGGAGAAAATTAATTTATTGACCAGTTTGTCTATATTAAGAGGTTAAAGAAGGGGATTAGAAGGTTAAACGCGACAGTGAAATTAAAGTAGCTAGTGAATGGAAGACAAATCCAAAAGTTTTTTTTTTAAATGTATAGGAAAAAGCTCAGGGGAAAATATGAGCATTGAGAACTAGATGTGGTCAGCTTACTGATAATGAACAGGAAATGTTCATTATAAGTAGTCTAGTTACTCTTCACACAAGATATCAGAGGATATCCCTGAAATTAATAATTATTCACGTCCTAAAGAAAACAAATTAAGTAAAATTACTGTCACGAGGGACATAGTGTACAACAAGTCAACAAACTACAACAGTCGAACTGTTTTCATTGGTACTTCGAGTGCAAGTGGGAACTTCAGTCCGACACTGACGAGGCTGTTCGACGCATCAGTCCAAACTGGTGTTGTGCTAGAGATGTGGAAGATGGCTCGTGTAATTCCTATCTTTAAATCAGGGGAAAAGGCAATTCCATCAAATCTTGACATCAATAGTAGGTAAATTGTAAGAATTAGTTATAGCCTATATAATGCGAAGTCACCTTAATGAACATAATGTACGAGTCCAGCCTGGCAAACTTGCTGACCTTCAGTGAGGGATTTGAGACAGTGGACAACAATAAAGAATATGTTGTTTATTTGGATGGTATACCTGGAGTGTACCTGGAGAGGGTTTCGGGGGGTCAACGCCCCCACGGCCAGGTCTGAGACCAGGGCTCGTTACTGATGGCCGCATGCAAACTGACGTACGAACCGCAGCCTGGTTGGTCAGGTTCTGACTTTAGGTGCCTGTCCAGTGCCTTCTTGAAGACAGCCAGGGGTCTATTGGTAATCCCCCTTATGTATGCTGGGAGGCAGTTGAACAGTTTTGGGCAGCTGGTAGTAAAGGTTTTTCATATAGAACATCGCAGAAGACTGATAAGAAAAGTGGCAAGTCATGGTATAATAATAATTTGTAGATGAATGGTTCAGAGAACCGACATGTTGATAAATTAGACACATGTGCAACTCTTGGGTATCTTTATTGAGGAAACGTTTCACCACACAGTGGCTTCATCAGTCCCTCAACCTTGAGTCGACTCAAGGTTGAGGGACTGATTACCTCATTCTCCTCCTGTTCAAGTTTCTCCTACGTATGGACTGATGAAGCCACTGTGTGGCGAAACGTTTCCTCAATAAAGATACCCAAGAGTTGCACATGTGTCTAATTTATCAATAATAATAATATCTATATTTATTTACTACAAGTACATGTACAAGGTATACAGGTCTAGCTGACATCAATGACATATTACTATATAGAAAGCCGCTTGTTATGCTGAGCATTTCGGGCAAATTAGGTCATTGTCCCAGGATGCGACCCACACAAGTCGACTAACACCCAGGTACCCATTTTACTGATGGGGAACATGGGCAGCGGGTGGAAAGAAACACGCCCAATGTTTCTACTCTGGTGGAAAGGTCCTATTATTGATCTAGTCATGGCCGACCAATAGAAAGCAGAATGTTTGCATAAATGGGGTGAAATCTGAATGGAGTCCAGCCCCAATGATTAGTTTTAGGCCCATTGTTGCTCATAATTTGCGTTAATGACTTGACGAAGGAATAACGAGTGACATGAGTAAATTCACTGATAACACAAAAATAGGCCGAATAATAGATTCTGAGGAGGACACCAATAAACTTCAGGACAAAATGTCATGGATTGAAAAGGTGCAGATGCAGGTCATTGTAGACAAGTGTAAAGTCCTAATCCTCCTAATCCTTAAGAATGAAAAAATCCTTCGGTTATAAACCAGGTGATGTGGATCATACAGAATGTGACAGACTTGAGTCATGGTAAGCTGAAATCTGAAACTAAGATAGCAGTGCTTAAGTGTGTGCAATAAGGCTAGCAGATTACTTGGATTTATATTAAGAAATATAAGATTTATATTAAGCATAGTTATTTTACAGTTTTAATATGAGGAAGGTGTTTGGTATTTCTAGTATCGGTGATGGGATTATTGAGATTAACACTGTACTTGGTAGTAAAATGTTAAGAAATGAACGAGACACTGTCACTATGAATCTTACTAAGTGTCTAAAAGTAAATACACACAGATCTAAATGATAGTAATAAGTTATATACACTGATGGATCTAATCAGGAGTCTACTGGCAGGGCTGCGTCTGCTCTTGTTGTCACCTCCCTAGTTAAGAACGATAATGAATTTGTTGAGTTAGGCATAAGAATTTATAACTGGGCGTCTACACTGCAAACTGACACTGCAATCCTAATGACGCTAAAACTAACTTATGGCACTGAGCTTGACTCTATCATCATTACTGATTCTGTCATCATTGAAGGCTCTTGACTCATAATGACTCCAACAACATGCTCATTTGGAGAAGCCAGATATAGATACTAAAAAATCCAGGGAAAAGGAATTAATGTACAATTGCTATGGATCCCATCACACATTGGATTACTCCTTCATGATAAAGTTGATATGTTAGCCAAGAAGAGTACCCAGAAGGAGAATGTAGAATATAACTTTGGTATATCTGTGTCTAGCATTAGGAATAATATTAGGAGAGAAGTAAATAATGGAAATGAATGTTATAGGAATCCAGTTAGAAGTCTGGGTAGATCTATAACCCACTATGATAACATGAACGTAGAGAGTTATGTTTATGGAGCAACTTGCAATGTGAACAGACTGATGTAGTGGCCAGGTTTAGGCTTGGCTGCAAGTACTTCTGGCACTTTGGGAGACACACAGATGATCAAACCAAATGCAAATTATGTGGTCAGGAATAGGGTCACTGTCTTGAACACTGTGCTTAATTGTCCACTTATTGAGGTATATAGAGAAAGTATAATAACGTACGTGACATGTCAAGATATCTTATTAATGAAAATAAGATACCAGATATACTAAACAAATTTCCTAAATTTGTTTGTAACAGATAAGTGAACTGGAGATATAAATCCAAATGTACACCTGTTAACCCTTTTGGGGCCTAGTTCCTAGGCCTTTTGTGTATCCATATGCTCTTACGCTACCGTCCACAGGATGGATATGAGGTGCACAATAAACTAGCCACTTCGGTGGCTAAATCTAATCAGTGCATCACTAGCAAGGCCCCACTTAGATCATGCAGTCAGTTTTGGTCGTTATACTACAGAATAGATATAAATTCACTAGAGAACATACAGGGAAGGATGATAAAATTAAACCACTGTATAAGGAATGTCATACGAGGATAGATTGAGAACCTCGAACCTTCACTCTCCTGAGAGACTTAGACTGAGGGAAGACATCACTGAAGCATACAAGTGGATGATGGGCATAAACAAATGCGATATAAATAAACTACTGAGGATATCGAATCAAGTAAAAGCTAGGAATAGAGGATTTATTATAGATAAATTTAGAAAGGTCGTAGGAAAGTATTAGTTTTCAAAGAGAGATGGCGATGTCATGGACAATCTGCCAAGTAACAAAAGCTAATTCTTGGAGAGCCTTAAAAAATTTAGGCAGATCTACGAGTGAGATAAGCTGGGTTTTATTAGCACCTGAGGTATTGAAGCAAATTCTTGGGTTGCTTAAATTTGTCTTTAATTAGACATTTTTTATTGAAATTAGGATAGTGTCCATGTGATGACTTAAGAATCTCTTCTGATTCACCACCAGTCGACTGTGCTGATATTAAACTCCATTGGAAACTTGTGGCGCCTTCTGCACTGCTCCTCTCGCGTTCATTGATGTGCAACACGCAGCCTCGCATAAACAACATAGGAGAATAACAATACCGTGACTGGAACAATACACAAATAACGCCGCACATAGAGAGTAGCTTACCGCGACGTTTCGATCTGACTTGGACCATTTACAAAGTCACACTGACAGAAAGGACATAAAGTGAAGACTTATATACAAAAGATGAGGTAATCAGTCCCTCAGCCTTGACTGAGGGACTGATTACCTTATCTTTTGAATATAGTTTCTCACATTATGTCCTTGTATTCTCACTGGATGGCGAAACGTCTACAAATAGATACCCAGATGTTGCACACGTGTCTAATTCCTCAGCTGTCGGGTTGACCCAGATGGTTCAGTTGCAGATGTTCGTGTACAGTTGCTGAGGCTCGCGTGAGTTGTAGCATTTATTGCCAAGGTAAAAATCTTATATTTTTACAAAAAAGTTCATATCTATAATTAGTTTGGTAGAGCAAGAACATCCCTCAGGAACCTTAACACAGAATCCTGAAGGATTCTTTAAAAACAAGTAATGGAGAGCGAAACTTTTACACGACTTTTTGGCCAGAATTTTGCACTGTCGCTGAAAGCCTAATCTTGTTGGGCCTGGTGGCCTGGTGGTTAACGCTCTCGCTTCACACGGTAAGGGCCTGGGTTCGATTCCCAGCCAGAGTAGAAACATTGGACGTGTTTCTTTCCACCTGTTGTCTATGTTCCCCATCAATAAAATGGGTACCTGGGTGTTAGTCGACTGGTGTGGGTCGCATCCTGGGACACTGACCTAAGGAGGCCTGGTCACAGACCGGGCCGCGGGGGCGTTGACCCCCGGAACTCTCTCCAGATAAACTCCAGAAACTCCAGATATCTACTTGTTGACTTACTGTCCCAATTACCAATCATATGCAAAATCAATACTAAAGTATGCAGCGCCTGCATGCAGCCCACACCATCACAAGCTGCACACTACCACCTGGCTCCCTGAAATATGACACTTAGCTATATTTCATAATGCTAGACAAAAAAGGACTCAGAGGGAACATGATCACAACATCAAAGATACTTGGACAAAGATTCAGAATACATTAGCCAAAACTCGTAAGGGTCATAAAGCGCTGGGGGGGGGAGAATTAGAAGCAATCAGGTTTGATCTGAGGAAGAGGTTGAGGGGTCAACTTCGTCATCTTTCTCTGTTGTCCAGACAAGTTGAATCGCTAAACCTAATGGGGTCCTGTAGCTCTTACGGAGGTAATTCGGTTTGATCCGAGAAAGAGGATGGTTGCTGCAATGCCTTGTATCTAGAGCCTTTCACCAGCTTTAAGTCGCGACTCCTCCTCCCCAGAAGTGAATGTAATACGGCGAACATAACTGAGCGACGTCATCTTAATGACAGGTTGCCAACAGTAGTGATACACCCTGAGACTTCACTTCTTGACATGAATCCCGGTCATCTCGCATCTTTAGCTGCTGGGCTTCATGTCAAGAAGTCAGGAGACGTAATGTTCAACTCCATCGTTGGTAAGTCTTCAACGTTTATTATGACAGTTTATGCATCTGTTATTTTGGCTTCAGATTTCAGAGTAAACAAAAAGGCCTAAGGATTTTCAAACCTGGTGTGATCAAGTTCTGTATTAAGTAGTTATAAGTGCTGAAGTTACTTTCTTTCCAAAAGGATCAGACCTTCAAGTCTCTTCCCGCTGAACTGCATCTATCGCTTTTCTGACTGTAACGTTATGCAGTACATCAGCTTGGAGCTTCCTGGTCTCCTCAGAGTTCATTTTTCGCCTATTTTGCGTCATCAGCCGCTATTTACACCCTCACCTGTATTGTTTGTCAATTGTAAACAACAAGTCCAAAACTGCTCAGCGGAATGTACCTTGAGACTGGTTTCCAGGTTGATTTCTGCATATTTATGCAAACTCTATTGCCCATGGGTGGGTTAGACCTCAGTCCAGGAGACAACCTCATAACATCGCATCGCCACTTTTTTCCACGCCAGTCTTCCAACACACGCACAATTTAATTTGTATCAGTGTGCACAGCTGCTTCAAATGTCTGTTATTTTTTGCTTAATAAAGTATATCTTTATATTATATATTTAAGGATATATCTTAAATATTTTTCTCTTTGGCTGACAAAACTAGCCAAGAAGGCAAGTTTTGTAAATGATTATATAAGTTACAAAGCAGAATTAGTCTGGGGTAATCGGAAAAAAAGGATACATTTTTTTTTTTTTTGAGTGGGACGAAGACTGGCTTTGATAATCGTCACAGATGTTAATTTTCAAGCCATCCTAGACTGTTAGTTCAACACAGCACCGCTGTGAAACCTTCGATGACGCCTGTTTAAACTTGTGTTCTGTGCAATAGTGATTTCCCAGATGTATCTTAGAGCCAGTGGGGTGGTTAAGGGGGAAAAGGGGGGGGGCGTAAAAAACAGAAGCGGAGAGATGAGTCTATAAGAAGGGGGTGACTGGCCCCCATCCCTTCCTCTCTCTTCCTTCCACTCGACTGCACGTCATTTGTGTTTTGCTGCAGCATTTGCGTTGTGGAGTCTCCCTACCTCGCCTCCCTCTCCCATTCCAGCTCTCCCCGCCTCAGGACATCCCTCTCCTGGGCTCTTATTACAAAACTGGAGGTGTCAGACCACAAACGGCGTCTCCAGTGTTGCTTGTGGTTTAGCTTTGACCTAGAACCCAGTGTTGGGATTAGTGCTACAGCGTGTGTTGTATCTGGGTAGGTTGACAGCTAAGGGCAGGAGGGCGCAGCGGCGCCATTGTGGAGGTGGAGTGGGGAGGATACTGGCAGTGACAGGCGAGTCCGTTACTTGTACAAACACAGCCTACATAGTGTATGCAAATACCGGGGGGTGAAGAGGCGCATCAGATAAATACTCTGGCTTTGATGAATCGCTAATCATGCATACTAACAAGATGGATGCATTTATGTTGTCTCTTTAAGAGCGGGATCTGTCTGGTCAGCCGGCCACCAGGGGGACCGTCCCGACTCCCTCCCGTCTCTACTACACCTTCACTATATACTCTTCTCACCACTGTTTACCTCTCCTCACCCTATTCTACTTTCACCTATTCTTGCACAGCCCTCTTCTTCAATTTACTAAGTTTGTGGATTGATCCATCAGTGACTAGAATTCAAGTAAATATGCAAGAAACATTGGTGGATGCTGAGAGCAAGGGAAGGTTATATGCAGTCGTTATTCTGATTCTGCAGATAAGAGATCTGCGTGGCTTGGCCCAGCCGCTGGAGCCGTCCACTCTCACAACCTTATGGCTGATAATGTAAATTCTATTTGAGCCGTTGTGACGCTGGCCACAGTTGGCCACAGCTGGCCATCTATCTGAGAGCAGTGGCAGTGGTGAGAACTGCTGAACTTCAGCCAGTATACTCAAACAACCTGCGTTTAAGAGACCGAAAATTATGTTGACGTTTCAGTCTGATTTGGGCCATTAATTAGAGACACTGTGTGATTAGTTAATGGTCCAAGTCGGACCAAAACGTCGTCATAAGTTTCAATCTCCTGTGTGCGGGTTATTTGAGTATTGTTCCCGTCAAGGTATTGTGCCAGTCACGGCATTGTTTCAGTTAAGGTATTGTTCCAGTTACGGTATTGTGTATTTTCTGTTCTTTACCTGCGAGTATATCGTATACAATCATATAACATAACTTTTGCCTCAATTTTGCCCTTTTGACACTGTTTTCTAGTCGCTACATATTTTCTAACTCCTCTAGTGTCACTCACATGAAAGAACCCCCCCCCTCCCTTTTTTTTTTTTTTACATTGTTCTAGAACTTTCAGCTTAACCTGGTCAGGTTGAGGTATTTTGTTTACCTTGAGAAATGAGAAACTTTCTCTTGACTCGGGTCTTGGTTAAAAGATGACCCGCTCGACGGAGCTTTTGGTCATGTAACCGAGGCCTTTCCTTGGCTTGTTGGTGGTCCACTTAGCAAAATTAAAGTTCCTAAAGTGGTGTTTACGTTTCTATAAGCCATTTGAGAAGAATTTAGAAAGAGAAATAAGTGTAAGTGTAAATTAGTATTAGTAAATTAATGTAAGTGTAAATTAGTATTTCAGATTTTGCAGCTGAAGTGGCTAGTTTATTGTGCACCTCGTATCCATCCTGTGGGTGGTTGTGGCTAGTTTATTGTGCACCTCGTATCAGTCCTGTTGAACGGTACTGACTTAAGTTTATTGTGCATCCAATATCCATCCTGTGGACAGTAGCTAATTTGTGCACCCCATATCCATCTTATGGAGAGGTAATGGCTAGTTTATTGTGCAACTCATATCCATCCTGTGGACGGTAGTAGCTAGTTTGTGTACCTCATATCAGTCCTGTGGACGGGAATGGCTAGTATATTGTGCACCTCATATCCATCTTGTGGGTGGAGTGGCTAGTTTGTGCACGTCATATCCATGGTGTGGATGGTAGCGCAAGAGCATTTGGTTACACAAGAGGCCTAGGAACTAGGCCTCAGAAGGGTTAACAGGTGTACATTTGCATTTATATCTACAGTTCACAAGTATGATAAGACTAAAATAATAATGAATACATAAATCGTGAACACCTGTGTATGAATTCTTGCACATTCGAGATGATTTTTACGGCATCGTATTTTAAGGCAGTTGAACTCTCCAGACTGGCATACAGTCTGTACCCTCTCCAGACTGGCATACAGTCTGTACCCTCTCCAGACTGGCATACAGTCTGTACCCTCTCCAGACTGGCATACAGTCTGTACCCTCTCCAGACTGGCATACAGTCTGTACCCTCTTCAGACTGGCATACAGTCTGTACCCTCTTCAGACTGGCATACAGTCTGTACCCTCTTCAGACTGGCATTCAGTCTGTACCCTCTTCAGACTGGCATACAGTCTGTACCCTCTTCAGACTGGCATTCAGTCTGTACCCTCTTCACACTGGCATTCAGTCTGTACCCTCTTCAGACTGGCATTCAGTCTGTACCCTCTTCAGACTGGCATTCAGTCTGTACCCTCTTCAGACTGGCATTCAGTCTGTACCCTCTTCAGACTGGCATTCAGTCTGTACCCTCTTCAGACTGGCATTCAGTCTGTACCCTCTTCAGACCGGCATACAGTCTGTACCCTCTCCAGACTGTCATTCAGTCTGTACCCTCTCCAGACTGGCATTCAGTCTGTACCCTCTCCAGACTGGCATTCAGTCTGTACCCTCTCCAGACTGGCATTCAGTCTGTACCCTCTCCAGACTGGCATTCAGTCTGTACCCTCTCCAGACTGGCATTCAGTCTGTACCCTCTCCAGACTGGCATTCAGTCTGTACCCTCTCCAGACTGGCATTCAGTCTGTACCCTCTCCAGACTGGCATTCAGTCTGTACCCTCTCCAGACTGGCATTCAGTCTGTACCCTCTCCAGACTGGCATTCAGTCTGTACCCTCTCCAGACTGGCATTCAGTCTGTACCCTCTCCAGACTGGCATACAGTCTGTACCCTCTTCAGACTGGCATACAGTCTGTACCCTCTCCAGACTGGCATTCAGTCTGTACCCTCTCCAGACTGGCATTCAGTCTGTACCCTCTCCAGACTGGCATACAGTCTGTACCCTCTTCAGACTGGCATACAGTCTGTACCCTCTTCAGACTGGCATACAGTCTGTACCCTCTTCAGACTGGCATACAGTCTGTACCCTCTTCAGACTGGCATACAGTCTGTACCCTCTTCAGACTGGCATTCAGTCTGTACCCTCTTCAGACTGGCATTCAGTCTGTACCCTCTTCAGACTGGCATACAGTCTGTACCCTCTTCAGACTGGCATTCAGTCTGTACCCTCTTCAGACTGGCATACAGTCTGTACCCTCTTCAGACTGGCATACAGTCTGTACCCTCTTCAGACTGGCATTCAGTCTGTACCCTCTTCAGACTGGCATTCAGTCTGTACCCTCTTCAGACTGGCATTCAGTCTGTACCCTCTTCAGACTGGCATTCAGTCTGTACCCTCTTCAGACTGGCATTCAGTCTGTACCCTCTTCAGACTGGCATTCAGTCTGTACCCTCTTCAGACTGGCATTCAGTCTGTACCCTCTTCAGACCGGCATACAGTCTGTTCACTCTCCAGACTGGCATTCAGTCTGTACCCTCTCCAGACTGGCATTCAGTCTGTACCCTCTCCAGACTGGCATTCAGTCTGTACCCTCTCCAGACTGGCATACAGTCTGTACCCTCTCCAGACTGGCACACAGTCTGTACACTCTTCAGACTGGCATTCAGTCTGTACACTCTTCAGACTGGCATTCAGTCTGTACACTCTTCAGACTGGCATTCAGTCTGTACCCTCTTCAGACTGGCATTCAGTCTGTACCCTCTTCAGACTGGCATTCAGTCTGTACCCTCTTCAGACTGGCATTCAGTCTGTACCCTCTTCAGACTGGCATACAGTCTGTACCCTCTTCAGACTGGCATACAGTCTGTACCCTCTTCAGACTGGCATACAGTCTGTACCCTCTTCAGACTGGCATACAGTCTGTACCCTCTTCAGACTGGCATTCAGTCTGTACCCTCTTCAGACTGGCATTCAGTCTGTACCCTCTTCAGACTGGCATTCAGTCTGTACCCTCTTCAGACTGGCATTCAGTCTGTACCCTCTTCAGACTGGCATTCAGTCTGTACCCTCTTCAGACTGGCATTCAGTCTGTACCCTCTTCAGACTGGCATTCAGTCTGTACCCTCTTCAGACTGGCATTCAGTCTGTACCCTCTTCAGACTGGCATACAGTCTGTACCCTCTTCAGGCTGGCATACAGTCTGTACCCTCTTGAGACTGGCATTCAGTCTGTACCCTCTTCAGACTGGCATTCAGTCTGTACCCTCTTCAGACTGGCATTCAGTCTGTACCCTCTTCAGACTGGCATACAGTCTGTACCCTCTTCAGACTGGCATACAGTCTGTACCCTCTTCAGACTGGCATACAGTCTGTACCCTCTTCAGACTGGCATACAGTCTGTACCCTCTTCAGACTGGCATACAGTCTGTACCCTCTTCAGACTGGCATTTAGTCTGTACCCTCTTCAGGCTGGCATTTAGTCTGTACCCTCTTCAGGCTGGCATTCAGTCTGTACCCTCTTCAGGCTGGCATTTAGTCTGTACCCTCTTCAGGCTGGCATTCAGTCTGTACCCTCTTCAGACTGGCATACAGTCTGTACCCTCTTCAGGCTGGCATTCAGTCTGTACCCTCTTCAGGCTGGCATTCAGTCTGTACCCTCTTCAGACTGGCATTCAGTCTGTACCCTCTTCAGACTGGCATTCAGTCTGTACCCTCTTCAGACTGGCATTCAGTCTGTACCCTCTTCAGACTGGCATTCAGTCTGTACCCTCTTCAGACTGGCATTCAGTCTGTACCCTCTTCAGACTGGCATTCAGTCTGTACCCTCTTCAGACTGGCATTCAGTCTGTACCCTCTTCAGACTGGCATTCAGTCTGTACCCTCTTCAGACTGGCATTCAGTCTGTACCCTCTTCAGACTGGCATTCAGTCTGTACCCTCTTCAGACTGGCATTCAGTCTGTACCCTCTTCAGACTGGCATTCAGTCTGTACACCCTCCAGACTGGCATTCAGTCTGTACACCCTCCAGACTGGCATTCAGTCTGTACACCCTCCAGACTGGCATTCAGTCTGTACACCCTCCAGACTGGCATACAGACTGTACCCTCTCCAGACTGGCATTCAGTCTGTACCCTCTCCAGACTGGCATACAGTCTGTACCCTCTCCAGACTGGCATTCAGTCTGTACACCCTCTTCAGACTGGCATTCAGTCTGTACCCTCTGCAGACTGGCATACAGTCTGTACCCTCTCCAGACTGGCATACAGTCTGTACCCTCTCCAGACTGGCATACAGTCTGTACCCTCTCCAGACTGGCATACAGTCTGTACCCTCTCCACACTGGCATACAGTCTGTACCCTCTCCAGACTGGCGTACAGTCTGTACCCTCTCCAGACTGGCGTACAGTCTGTACCCTCTCCAGACTGGCATACAGTCTGTACCCTCTCCAGACTGGCATACAGTCTGTACCCTCTCCAGACTGGCATACAGTCTGTACACTCTCCAGACTGACATACAGTCTGTACACACTCCAGACTGCCATACAGTCTGTACCCTCTCCAGACTGGCATACAGTCTGTACCCTCTCCAGACTGGCATACAGTCTGTACCCTCTCCAGACTGGCATACAGTCTGTACCCTCTCCAGACTGGCATACAGTCTGTACCCTCTCCGGACTGGCATGCAGTCTGTACCCTCTCCAGACTGGCATGGAGTCTGTGCACTCTCCGGACTGGCAGGCAGTCTGTGCACTCTCCGGACTGGCAGGCAGTCTGTGCACTCTCCGGACTGGCAGGTAGTCTGTGCACTATCCGGACTGGCATGGAATCTGTTCACTCTCCGGACTGGCATGGAATCTGTTCACTCTCCGGACTGGCATGGAATCTGTGCACTCTCCAGACTGGTATGCAGTCTGTGCACTCTCCAGACTGGCATGGAGTCTGTGCACTCTCCAGACTGGCATGGAGTCTGTGCACTCTCCAGACAGGCATGGAGTCTGTGCACTCTTCGGACTGGCATGGACTCTGTGCACTCTCCAGACTGGAATGCAGTCTGTGCACTCTCCGGACTGGCATGCAGTCTGTGCACTCTCCGGACTGGCATGCAGTCTGTGCACTCTCCGGACTGGCATGCAGTCTGTGCACTCTCCGGACTGGCATGCAGTCTGTGCACTCTCCGGACTGGCATCCAGTCTGTACACTCTCCAGACTGGTATCCAGTCTGTACACTCCAGAATGGCATCCAGTCTGTACACTCTCCAGACTGGCATCCAGTCTGTACACTCTCCAGACTGGTATCCAGTCTGTACACTCCAGAATGGCATCCAGTCTGTACATTCTCCAGACTGGCATGCAGTCTGTGCACTCTGCAGACTGGCATGCAGTCTGTGCACTCTGCAGACTGGCATGCAGTCTGTGCACTCTGCAGACTGGCATGCAGTCTGTGCACTCTGCAGACTGGCATGCAGTCTGTGCACTCTGCAGACTGGCATGCAGTCTGTGCACTCTGCAGACTGGCATGCAGTCTGTGCACTCTGCAGACTGGCATGCAGTCTGTGCACTCTGCAGACTGGCATGCAGTCTGTGCACTCTGCAGACTGGCATGCAGTCTGTGCACTCTGCAGACTGGCATGCAGTCTGTGCACTCTGCAGACTGGCATGCAGTCTGTGCACTCTGCAGACTGGCATGCAGTCTGTGCACTCTGCAGACTGGCATGCAGTCTGTGCACTCTGCAGACTGGCATGCAGTCTGTGCACTCTGCAGACTGGCATGCAGTCTGTGCACTCTGCAGACTGGCATGCAGTCTGTGCACTCTGCAGACTGGCATGCAGTCTGTGCACTCTGGAGACTGGCATGCAGTCTGTGCACTCTGGAGACTGGCATGCAGTCTGTGCCCTCTGCAGACTGGCATGCAGTCTGTGCCCTCTGCAGACTGGCATGCAGTCTGTGCCCTCTTCAGACTGGCATACAGTCTGTGCCCTCTTCAGACTGGCATTCAGTCTGTACCCTCTTCAGACTGGCATACAGTCTGTACCCTCTTCAGACTGGCATACAGTCTGTACCCTCTTCAGACTGGCATACAGTCTGTACCCTCTTCAGACTGGCATTCAGTCTGTACCCTCTTCAGACTGGCATACAGTCTGTACCCTCTCCAGACTGGCATACAGTCTGTACCCTCTCCAGACTGGCATTCAGTCTGTACCCTCTCCAGACTGGCATTCAGTCTGTACCCTCTCCAGACTGGCATTCAGTCTGTACCCTCTTCAGACTGGCATTCAGTCTGTACCCTCTTCAGACTGGCATTCAGTCTGTACCCTCTTCAGACTGGCATTCAGTCTGTACCCTCTTCAGACTGGCATTCAGTCTGTACCCTCTTCAGACTGGCATTCAGTCTGTACCCTCTTCAGACTGGCATTCAGTCTGTACCCTCTTCAGACTGGCATTCAGTCTGTACCCTCTTCAGACTGGCATTCAGTCTGTACCCTCTTCAGACTGGCATTCAGTCTGTACCCTCTTCAGACTGGCATTCAGTCTGTACCCTCTTCAGACTGGCATTCAGTCTGTACCCTCTTCAGACTGGCATACAGTCTGTACCCTCTTCAGACTGGCATACAGTCTGTACCCTCTTCAGACTGGCATACAGTCTGTACAATCTTCAGACTGGCATCCAGTCTGTACACTTTCCAGACAGGCATCCAGTCTGTACACACTCCATACTGGCATCCAGTCTGTACACTCTCCAGACTGGCATCCAGTCTGTACACTCTCCAGACTGCCATCCAGTCTGTACACTCCAGAATGGCATGCAGTCTGTACATTCTCCAGACTGGCATGCAGTCTGTGCACTCTGCAGACTGGCATGCAGTCTGTGCACTCTGCAGACTGGCATGCAGTCTGTGCACTCTGCAGACTGGCATGCAGTCTGTGCACTCTGCAGACTGGCATGCAGTCTGTGCACTCTGCAGACTGGCATGCAGTCTGTGCACTCTGCAGACTGGCATGCAGTCTGTGCACTCTGCAGACTGGCATGCAGTCTGTGCACTCTGCAGACTGGCATGCAGTCTGTGCACTCTGCAGACTGGCATGCAGTCTGTGCCCTCTGCAGACTGGCATGCAGTCTGTGCCCTCTGGAGACTGGCATGCAGTCTGTGCCCTCTGGAGACTGGCATGCAGTCTGTGCCCTCTGGAGACTGGCATGCAGTCTGTGCCCTCTGGAGACTGGCATGCAGTCTGTGCCCTCTGCAGACTGGCATGCAGTCTGTGCCCTCTGCAGACTGGCATGCAGTCTGTGCCCTCTGCAGACTGGCATGCAGTCTGTGCCCTCTGCAGACTGGCATGCAGTCTGTGCCCTCTGCAGACTGGCATGCAGTCTGTGCCCTCTGCAGACTGGCATGCAGTCTGTGCCCTCTGCAGACTGGCATGCAGTCTGTGCCCTCTGCAGACTGGCATGCAGTCTGTGCCCTCTGCAGACTGGCATGCAGTCTGTGCCCTCTGCAGACTGGCATGCAGTCTGTGCACTCTGCAGACTGGCATGCAGTCTGTGCACTCTGCAGACTGGCATGCAGTCTGTGCACTCTGCAGACTGGCATGCAGTCTGTGCACTCTGCAGACTGGCATGCAGTCTGTGCACTCTGCAGACTGGCATGCAGTCTGTGCACTCTGCAGACTGGCATGCAGTCTTGGGAGGAGTCAACTTATTTCATAATTTTCTACCAGATAGAAGAATAAATAACAATACCGTGAGTGGAACAATACTGTGAGTGGAACAATACTGTGAGTGGAACAATACTGTGAGTGGAACAATACTGTGAGTGGAACAATACTGTGAGTGGAACAATACTGTGAGTGGAACAATACTGTGAGTGGAACAATACTGTGAGTGGAACAGTACCGTGAGTGGAACAGTACCGTGAGTGGAACAGTACCGTGAGTGGAACAATACTGTGAGTGGAACAATACCGTGAGTGGAACAATGCACAAGTAACCCGCACATTAGAGAAAGAAACTTAAGACAACGTTTCGTCCCAACTTGTACCACTAACTAGTCACACACTAACACTCGAAGGTAAGGGAGCTATTATACGAGAGGAGGGCAGGGACGGGTCAAAGAGAGGAGGAAGAAAGATGGAAGTGGAGTGTGAGTAGTGGTAGGGGTAATGCTGGTAGTGGAAGATGTGGTAGTTTTAATAAGTCTGATGTGAGAGATCTAGGAGTGATAATGTCAATTGTCAGAAGATCTCACATTCCAGGTGCACAACAATGTTATTTTTGCAGCTGTAGGAAAATTAAAGGTAAGATAACTAGAATGTTAAAACAAAACAGAGTTGCTAGGCCAGTGCTAATAATGTTCAAGACACTGGTTCTGTCTAGGCTTGAATATTACTGTATACCTATGGCCGCCCCCTTCAAGGTAGCTGACGTTACAGAGCTGTAAAATGTAGCGAGCTTGTATAACCTCAGTCAAGCCCCTAAATTACGGGGAGCACTTAAAATCCCTTTAACTGTACTTTTGAGAACGTAGGGAAGGAAGATACATTATAATCTACATCAGGAAGATTCCGGAGGATTTGGTTCCAAACCTGCACACGGAAATTTCTACATATGAACACAGGAGGCATAGCAGACAGTGCAGGATACCTGACCATACCACGGGCGGGATTTGAACCGCCCGTGGTATGGTTTGCTTGCAATCGTCTCATTACGATTTCGTGAGTCAGGATATCTGCATCGGCAAGCAGGGGAGTGATGAGTACACTGAGAGAGAACTCAGTAAGTGTTACGTGATCAAGAATCTTCAAAGCCCTCCGATCATACATAAGGAAGATTATCAACAAACACACAGTTGTTTTCAAGAGGGAGCTCAACAAATTCTTCAAATCAGGTACTGATCAACCGGGCTGTGGTGCATATGTTGGGCTGAGGGTGGCTGGCACCAACAGATTGATGGATCAGGCCAGCAGCCAGGAGGCCTGGGACCGGGACGCAGGGGTGGCGAGAGGGATCCTTGGAATATGAACTTTCCCTACGGGTTAAGGGAGACGGATTCTTTGGAAAGTTTCTATGAGTGCGACATTCTCCACATCCTTGTTGGGAGTCACTCAGCTCACCAGTCATGACAACAGTGTCCTGATAATGATGACTGTATCTCTTAGACTAATATGCACACGACTGAACATACCCACACGCACACGCCACACCATGTGAACATATACACTAATGTTACAGAGAGAGAGAGAGAGAGAGAGAGAGAGAGAGAGAGAGAAAGAGAGCACACACACACACACACACACACACACACACACACACACACACACACACACACACACACACACACACACACACACACACGCACACGCGCGCGCTTCTGTAATGTTTCAGAATCTGAGGTCAAGGTGTTGAAGGAGGTGGTTCTACTTCTCAAGGAGGAAGTTAAACCAAAAATTAACCTTGATAAGCATAGCAATGAATGTGAGGTGATTGTGGTTAGTGAAGGGAAACAGGTTACCAGCAGTGAGTAGCAGACTGGCAACAGTTACAAGTAGAAGCTTCCAGTAAAGGAAGAAACATCAAAGTAAGGAAGATTAAAAGAGAACATTTGAAAGGAAATCGCTTCTGTGTTCTCCTGGATGAATGTACTTCAATGGTCAGTGGGGATAAAGGTACCACTAGCTCCTCTGTTAATAAAGGTTGGAATATCCTTGTGGCCGGTGACTCAGAGGTAAGATATATTTACAATGCTTTCAGTAACACACATAGGAAGGTGAGACAGAGTTTGTGTTTCACAGGAGCTGGTGTTGGAGGCAGTCAACATGTTGGATAATGTTATGTCAGGTAATGGGAACAAGCGCATTATTTGCCTCAGTGCTGATGGATGCAGTATCGGGAAGGGCAGGAGACAGGAAGTACTAGATGAGTACAAGATAGCTTCTGACTTAAGTAGGTCAAAGGGAGGGTTCCCATCATATGTAGCATCTTGCCTAGAAGACGAATGAGCAGTGAATGGGTATCTAGGGCAAGTAGTGTAAATTGTTGGCTAGATAGTTACTGCAAGGAATTTGCAAGCCCCTTTTATTGACGACTGGGACAGTTTCTATAATAAACATGATATGTATGCAAGGGATGTGGAGCATCTCTGGGGGCAAGAGTGGTAGTGTTAGCTAACTCTGTCGAGGGGGCCGTTGCTGAGTTGTCTAGGACTTTAAATGCAATGGAACTCTAACAGAGACCTGATTCAACCTGAAAGATAGAGAAATGCCTTCTGAATGCCACATACATGACTATAAATTGTTCCACACTGATAGGATGAATAGAAAGGGTGGTGGTTGGTGTCAAAGATAATTTAAACTGTTGTATTAGACAAGATATAGAATTAGAAGCGATGGACACTGAATCTGGCTACAGTTTCTGGCAGGACGCGAACAACTAATCTTGGGTGTGATTTACAGGCCACCAAAACCTTGATAGGGAACCCGGTAAACTATTATGGAAGGAAATTCATAAGGCATCTAGATACGATGTTGTGTTATTGGGAGTTTTTAACTTTAAACAAATTGATTGGAGTAATTTGATAGGAAATGCTGAGACTAGCGACTTTACTAATACGATCTAGGATTGTTTTTAAAACAGTTTGTAACAGAACAAACTAAAGGGATCAACCTGCTAGATTTGCTTCAAGCCAACAAGGAATTACTGATTAATCATCTTGAGGTTAATCTGGCTGCAAACTTGGAGACCGGGACTGCAAACATAGTGATTATGTATGAAGAAAGTATTTTTCTTTCTTTTTGGGTTCAGAATGATTTTTGTGAAATTATTGCATACAAAAATTTTCGCTTGCCTTATTCGGCAAGAAAACCGTTGCTATTTAAGCCAAAATCGCAAGTTTTACCTATTCGGCACATGTATATAATTATTCTTTGTTTCCATGCATTTCTGGTGTTCCTTGCATCCTTGAATGCTCTCTCTGCTTCCCTAGAAGCAGGTTGGTCTCAGCTGCTCCTCACGGGAACCTGATTTTATAACCCCACTAAGAATAACTTCCTGTTATCTCAACCCTGGCGACATGATTATCACTTTATCATATCTACGACTTCCGATTACTGTGCATAGCTGGGTATTATTGTGTGTGTGTGTGTGTGTGTGTGTGTGTGTGTGTGTGTGTGTGTGAGCGCGTGTATGTGAACATGGGTTAGCGTATGTGAGCGTGTCTGTACGCATGTACACTGCACGGCTACAATGGCGTGCACTGCACGGCTACAAAGGCGTACACTGTACGGCCACAATGGCGAACACTGCACGGCCACAACTCTGGCATACACTGCACGGCCACAATGGTGTACACTGCGCGGCCACAACACTGAAGTACATAGCACAGTTCCAAGCACTGGAACACAACCCACCTTGAAGCCTTCCGTGCCTGGTGGCTGTCTCTC
>NC_091324.1:3804974-3808181 GCF_038502225.1 Cherax quadricarinatus
ATCTCTCTCTCTCCTGCCTTCCAACGAGTACTAGTCAAGTGCTTCCAAGTTTTCCCAGTAGTTAAGGTGCTTGACAGAACTTATACGTGCAGTAAAAGTTCTCTGTACACTCTCTAGATCTGCAATTTCACTTGGGCGAACATAGACAACCGGTGTAAGGAAACGCAATGTTTCAACCCTTGCCGGGAATCTAACCTGGACGCTCACCGTGTGAAGCGAGAGATTGTGTCACCAGGCCACGGGCCACTGTGATGGTTGAACAGGGACAGCAGGTGTCTTAAGGAAACATATCCTAATGTTTCCAACCATAACAGAAGAATTACACTGAAGTAACTTTTCAGTTACACTGAGCTTGTTATTTGAGCAGAATGAATGTATACTTAGTGTATATAATTATACTAGTAAGACCAAGGTGAATATTAAGATTTTGATGGTGTGTCTAGTGAAGTAATTCTGTAATTATTATTCACATTCTTTCGTATGGAAAAATTGTTCTCCCACGCTTACATAAAATGTAAATAAAATAATTTGAATTGTTATTTGTAATTGATTTGTAACAACATACAGTCTGAGAAAAACAGTCTGCTCCTCAGACAAGTGTCTGAGGAGCAGACTGTTTTTCTGTCCTACCAGAGCCAACACTAAGTCAACCTCAGTATAGATATTCCTGATCTTCATCAGAGTCTTGCTGTGTAACATAAATACTCGTGGTTCAGTATGTATCCTGAAGTTACATATTCCCATCAGTACCATCTGTACCTGAGGCAGCACTCAGGATGCGTTAATTCGACTTAATGTTACGGAAACACCTGGTTTATGGCGTACTGCAGATTTATTATGTGGGTGGTTGGTCAGACCCATCGTGTGGGTGGTTGGTCAGATCCATCGTGTGGGTGGTTGGTCAGATCCATCGTGTGGGTGGTTGGTCAGATCCATCGTGTGGGTGGTTGGTCAGATCCATCGTGTGGGTGGTTGGTCAGATCCATCGTGTGGGTGGTTGGTCAGATCCATCGTGTGGGTGGTTGGTCAGATCCATCGTGTGGGTGGTTGGTCAGATCCATCGTGTGGGTGGTTGGTCAGATCCATCGTGTGGGTGGTTGGTCAGATCCATCGTGTGGGTGGTTGGTCAGATCCATCGTGTGGGTGGTTGGTCAGACCCATCGTGTGGGTGGTTGGTCAGACCCATCGTGTGGGTGGTTGGTCAGACCCATCGTGTGGGTGGTTGGTCAGACCCATCGTGTGGGTGGTTGGTCAGACCCATCGTGTGGGTGGTTGGTCAGACCCATCGTGTGGGTGGTTGGTCAGACCCATCGTGTGGAAGGTTGGTCAGACCCATCGTGTGGGTGGTTGGTCAGACCAATCGTGTGGGTGGTTGGTCAGATCCATCGTGTGGGTGGTTGGTCAGATCCATCGTGTGGGTGGTTGGTCAGATCCATCGTGTGGGTGGTTGGTCAGATCCATCGTGTGGGTGGTTGGTCAGATCCATCGTGTGGGTGGTTGGTCAGATCCATCGTGTGGGTGGTTGGTCAGATCCATCGTGTGGGTGGTTGGTCAGATCCATCGTGTGGGTGGTTGGTCAGATCCATCGTGTGGGTGGTTGGTCAGATCCATCGTGTGGGTGGTTGGTCATACCCATCGTGTGGGTGGTTGGTCAGACCAATCGTGTGGGTGGTTGGTCAGACCCATCGTGTGGGTGGTTGGTCAGATCCATCGTGTGGGTGGTTGGTCAGACCCATCGTGTGGGTGGTTGGTCAGACCCATCGTGTGGGTGGTTGGTCAGATCCATCGTGTGGGTGGTTGGTCAGATCCATCGTGTGGGTGGTTGGTCAGACCCATCGTGTGGGTGGTTGGTCAGACCCATCGTGTGGGTGGTTGGTCAGACCCATCGTGTGGGTGGTTGGTCAGATCCATCGTGTGGGTGGTTGGTCAGACCCATCGTGTGGGTGGTTGGTCAGATCCATCGTGTGGGTGGTTGGTCAGATCCGTCGTGTGGGTGGTTGGTCAGATCCATCGTGTGGGTGGTTGGTCAAATCCATCGTGTGGGTGGTTGGTCAAATCCATCGTGTGGGTGGTTGGTCAGATCCATCGTGTGGGTGGTTGGTCAGAACCATCGTGTGGCTGGTTGGTCAGGTCCATCGTGTGGCTGGTTGGTCAGGTACATCGTGTGTCTGGTTGGTCAGAACCATCGTGTGACTGGTTGGTCAGAACCATCGTGTGACTGGTTGGATCTTTTACGATGTAGGTTCATTATTCCTAGCCAATAGTCAAGAAAACTATTTTTAAAGTTAGGACTGTAATTCACACACCGAAGAGCCAAACTTTTTATCAGTCGACGTTTCCATCAACACAATGCTTTCTCAATCCTTTAAAAACATGATATAGGTCGATACATCGACAGTGTGTGTTATACATCTCAGTTTTGTTGGCTAACTTGCCTCTCCATATTTTTCAGGTTTGTTTCACAGAGAGAACACACACTTCACCAATACCATAATAAAGCCATTGAAACTATTTTTTTTTACATCTTCCCGTTTCAATTTGGTGTTAGTATTTACGAGTTATAATATGTATATTTACCCAAAACCTCTAAGGAAGAAAAATCATCTCAGGTTTAATGAAGACCTTTATAAATCTTGAGTATACTTAATCTATTGTGAAGATTGTAACCTCATGTATATTGCTGAATATGACATTGTAAATCGCAAGATATATATGAACAGATTCGGCATTAGAAGTAGTAATAACAGTCGTTAACTGATGTAACATGTAAAGTAACTCAGCTGTAGCGTCTCGTCTCAGGATTTCTCTCCCATTATCAAGTGTAATGTCAGTAGCAGGGAATTTATGTTAGTTTGTATCAAAGATAATATTCAAAATTTTAACCTTAATCCGAACATTACTCTCGGCTCTTTCGTGAACTTTTTTTTTTTTTACAGTTGTCATTTTCTTCACGACACTTGGAGGTCAATGGACCGCCGCCTCCTGGAGTCTGGTAGCTCAGTAACACCTGTAAGTCAGTGTTCTACCTCTTGGATTATAACAGCTGTGCCACACCTGTAAGTACTTGCATTATGGCAGCTCAGTGACACGTGAGTTCTTGTGACACTTTGGTTGTCCTCACACTGTTGCTTCGAATCCTGTTGCTCAGTGAAGGGTTGTATATCATTGCTACCACTCGTCCCCTGACCAACACTTCTCTTGCTCTAT